>NW_028125348.1:0-189192 GCF_965194825.1 Balaenoptera physalus
CTCTAAATCAACAGGGTGCTTTCATAGCCTGGCTGGGAGCTCCTCCTGAGACGCTCTAGAGCTAAAAGGAAACTTGACGGGAGTCCTTTCCTCAAGGTAAAGCCTTGAATAGCCTGCCGAAGCGGAAGCTTGGAGCAGAGAACTTGAGGCTTAATTTTAGGTCTGCTTTCTTTTAACGTTAGTAAGCTTTTCAGGTACCGAGGACCTCGCGTGGGCACCCTATTCCCTGCAAGAACACCGGGACCGGCCAGGCTCCCCTGGCCTGCCAGGAAACATCCAGGCCCCGAAAAGTTTCCCAGTCACTCTCTGGATGCTAAGTGTAGGGCAACACACTGCACTCTTCCTTGGAGGAGCTGGATTTCCTCCGCACTCCACTAGCTCCAGGAAATCTGTTCTCTCATTTCCTACATGTCATGCCAATCTGCCTCATTGCCCTAAGCTGATCGGCACTGAGAAACCAAAACTGCTTAGCATTCCTTCTACAAAGTCATACCTTAAGATGCCATACTTACAGGAGAAAGTCGGCTTGCGTTCCTGCTGGTACCAAAGCACAGTTCTTCCTCCTACACTGCAGGGTTTTAGAAGAGGCTAAGCCCCGATAGCGTACCTAGAGCGCTCCTTTGGGGAGGCCGTGGCTACACGCAGAACTACGTGCCAAACCAACTTTATTAAGGAAGGGGCCAGTGTGTAGCTAGAGTGTATATTTACTTGGTAGAAATCACAAGGAGGTAGGCTGCGTTTTCGCTGGAAACGGTCACCTGATGGCACAAGGCTTGCTTTCCCATTTTGAATGCACCACTCATGCTGCCTTGAAGCTACCTAAATTACAGTTTTAGGACAGGCCTTTAGACACTGTAGGCAGGGCTCTGGGAAGGGAACGAGTGTTCTCTAGATCAACAGGGTGCTTTCATAGCCTGGGTGGGAGCTCCTCCTGAGACGCTCTAGAGCTAAAAGGAAACGTGACGTGAGTCCTTTCCCCAAGATAAAGCCTTGAATAGCCTACCAAAGCGGAAGCTTGGAGCAGAGTCCTTGAAGCATTAGCTTTAGGTTTGTTTTCTTTTAAGGTTAGTAAGCTTTCAGGACACCGAGGAACTCGCGTGGGCTCCCTATTCCCTGCAAGAACACCTAGTACCGGCAGGCTCCACTAGGCTGCTAAGAATCATCCAGGCCCGGAAACCTTTCCCAGTCACTCTGCGTATGCTGTGTGTAGGGCAACACACTGCACTCTTCCTTGGGAGACCTAGGTTTAATCAGCACTGCAAAGGCTCCAGGAAATCTGTTCTCTTACATCCCACATGTCATGCATATCTTGCCTCATTGCCCTAGGCTGAGCGGCACTGAGAAACCAAAACTGCTTCGCATTCCTTCTAGAGTGTCATACCTTAACACCCCATACTTACAGGAGAAAGTCGGCTTGCTTTCCTGCTGGAAGCAAAGCACAGTTCTACGTCTTACACTGCAGGGTTTTAGAAGAAGCTAAGCCCCGATAGCGTACCTAGAGCCTTCCTTGGGATAGGCAGTTGGCTACACGGAGAACTCCATGCCAAGAAAACGTTATTCAGGGAAGGGACCAGTGTGTAGCTAGAGTGTGTATTTACCTGGTAGAAAGCACAAGGAGGTAGGCTGCGTGTTCGCTGGAAACAGGGACCTGATGGCACAGGCCTTGCTTTCCCATTTTGAATGCTCCATTCATGTTGCCTTAACACTACCTAAATAACAGTTTTAGGACGGGTGTCTAGTCGCAGTAGGCAGGGCTCTGGGAAGGGAACGAGTGTTCTCTCCATCAACAGGGTGCTTTCATAGCCTGGGTGGGAGCTCCTCCTGAGACGCTCTAGAGCTAAAAGGAAACTTGACGGGAGTCCCTTCCTCAAGGTAAAGCCTTGAATAGCCTGCCGAAGCGGAAGCTTGGAGCAGAGTCCTTGAGGCTTAAATTTAGGTCTGCTTTCTTTTAACGTTAGTAAGCTTTTCAGGGCACCAGGACCTCGCGTGGGCACCCTTTTCCCTGCTAGAACACCGAGTTCAGGCAGGCTCCCCTGGGCTGCTAAGGAACATCCAGGCCCGGAAACCTTTCCCAGTCACTCTGTGTATGCTGAGTGTAGGGCAACACACTGCACTCTTCCTTGGGAGACCTAGGTTTCCTCCGCACTCCAACAGCTCCAGGAAATCTGTTCTCTTACATCCTACATGTCATGGAAATCTGCCTCATTGCCCTAGGCTGAGCGGCACTGAGAAACCAAAACTGCTTCGCATTCCTTCTAGAGTGTCATACCTTAAGACCCCATATTTACAGGAGAGAGTCGGCTTGCATTCCTGCTGTAACCAAAGCCCAGTTCTTGCTCTTCCAGTGCAGGGTTTTAGAAGAAGCTAAGCCCCGATAGCGAACCTAGATCGCTCCTTGGTGGACGCCGTTGGCTAGACGCAGAACTCCCTGCCAAACCAACTTTATTCAAGGAAGGGACCAGTGTGGAGCTAGAGTGTATATTTACTTGGTAAAATCTCAAGGAGGTAGGCTGCGTGTTCACTGGAAACGGGGAATTTATGGCACAAGGCTTGCTTTTCCATATTGAATGCTCCATTCTTGCTGCCTTGAAGCTACCTAAATAACAGTGTTTTGCACGGGTCCCTGTCACTGTAGGCAGTGTACTGGGAAGGGAAAGAGTTTTCTCTAAATCAACAGGGTGCTTTCATAGCCTGGCTGGGAGCTCCTCCTGAGACGCTCTAGAGCTAAAAGGAAACTTGACGGGAGTCCTTTCCTCAAGGTAAAGCCTTGAATAGCCTGCCGAAGCGGAAGCTTGGAGCAGAGAACTTGAGGCTTAATTTTAGGTCTGCTTTCTTTTAACGTTAGTAAGCTTTTCAGGTACCGAGGACCTCGCGTGGGCACCCTATTCCCTGCAAGAACACCGGGACCGGCCAGGCTCCCCTGGCCTGCCAGGAAACATCCAGGCCCCGAAAAGTTTCCCAGTCACTCTCTGGATGCTAAGTGTAGGGCAACACACTGCACTCTTCCTTGGAGGAGCTGGATTTCCTCCGCACTCCACTAGCTCCAGGAAATCTGTTCTCTCATTTCCTACATGTCATGCCAATCTGCCTCATTGCCCTAAGCTGATCGGCACTGAGAAACCAAAACTGCTTAGCATTCCTTCTACAAAGTCATACCTTAAGATGCCATACTTACAGGAGAAAGTCGGCTTGCGTTCCTGCTGGTACCAAAGCACAGTTCTTCCTCCTACACTGCAGGGTTTTAGAAGAGGCTAAGCCCCGATAGCGTACCTAGAGCGCTCCTTTGGGGAGGCCGTGGCTACACGCAGAACTCCGTGCCAAACCAACTTTATTAAGGAAGGGGCCAGTGTGTAGCTAGAGTGTATATTTACTTGGTAGAAATCACAAGGAGGTAGGCTGCGTTTTCGCTGGAAACGGTCACCTGATGGCACAAGGCTTGCTTTCCCATTTTGAATGCACCATTCATGCTGCCTTGAAGCTACCTAAATTACAGTTTTAGGACGGACCTTTAGACACTGTAGGCAGGGCTCTGGGAAGGGAACGAGTGTTCTCTAGATCAACAGGGTGCTTTCATAGCCTGGGTGGGAGCTCCTCCTGAGACGCTCTAGAGCTAAAAGGAAACGTGACGTGAGTCCTTTCCCCAAGATAAAGCCTTGAATAGCCTACCAAAGCGGAAGCTTGGAGCAGAGTCCTTGAAGCATTAGCTTTAGGTTTGTTTTCTTTTAAGGTTAGTAAGCTTTCAGGACACCGAGGACCTCGCGTGGGCTCCCTATTCCCTGCAAGAACACCTAGTACCGGCAGCCTCCACTAGGCTGCTAAGAAACATCCAGGCCCGGAAACCTTTCCCAGTCACTCTGCGTATGCTGAGTGTAGGGCAACACACTGCACTCTTCCTTGGGAGACCTAGGTTTAATCAGCACTCCAAAGGCTCCAGGAAATCTGTTCTCTTACATCCCACATGTCATGCATATCTTGCCTCATTGCCCTAGGCTGAGCGGCACTGAGAAACCAAAACTGCTTCGCATTCCTTCTAGAGTGTCATACATTAACACCCCATACTTACAGGAGAAAGTCGGCTTGCTTTCCTGCTGGAAGCAAAGCACAGTTCTACGTCTTACACTGCAGGGTTTTAGAAGAAGCTAAGCCCCGATAGCGTACCTAGAGCCTTCCTTGGGATAGGCAGTTGGCTACACGGAGAACTCCATGCCAAGAAAACGTTATTCAGGGAAGGGACCAGTGTGTAGCTAGAGTGTGTATTTACCTGGTAGAAAGCACAAGGAGGTAGGCTGCGTGTTCGCTGGAAACAGGGACCTGATGGCACAGGCCTTGCTTTCCCATTTTGAATGCTCCATTCATGTTGCCTTAACACTACCTAAATAACAGTTTTAGGACGGGTGTCTAGTCGCAGTAGGCAGGGCTCTGGGAAGGGAACGAGTGTTCTCTCCATCAACAGGGTGCTTTCATAGCCTGGGTGGGAGCTCCTCCTGAGACGCTCTAGAGCTAAAAGGAAACTTGACGGGAGTCCCTTCCTCAAGGTAAAGCCTTGAATAGCCTGCCGAAGCGGAAGCTTGGAGCAGAGTCCTTGAGGCTTAAATTTAGGTCTGCTTTCTTTTAACGTTAGTAAGCTTTTCAGGGCACCAGGACCTCGCGTGGGCACCCTTTTCCCTGCTAGAACACCGAGTTCAGGCAGGCTCCCCTGGCCTGCTAAGAAACATCCAGGCCCGGAAACCTTTCCCAGTCACTCTGTGTATGCTGAGTGTAGGGCAACACACTGCACTCTTCCTTGGGAGACCTAGGTTTCCTCCGCACTCCAACAGCTCCAGGAAATCTGTTCTCTTACATCCTACATGTCATGGAAATCTGCCTCATTGCCCTAGGCTGAGCGGCACTGAGAAACCAAAACTGCTTCGCATTCCTTCTAGAGTGTCATACCTTAAGACCCCATATTTACAGGAGAGAGTCGGCTTGCATTCCTGCTGTAACCAAAGCCCAGTTCTTGCTCTTCCAGTGCAGGGTTTTAGAAGAAGCTAAGCCCCGATAGCGAACCTAGATCGCTCCTTGGTGGACGCCGTTGGCTAGACGCAGAACTCCCTGCCAAACCAACTTTATTCAAGGAAGGGACCAGTGTGGAGCTAGAGTGTATATTTACTTGGTAAAATCTCAAGGAGGTAGGCTGCGTGTTCACTGGAAACGGGGAATTTATGGCACAAGGCTTGCTTTTCCATATTGAATGCTCCATTCTTGCTGCCTTGAAGCTACCTAAATAACAGTGTTTTGCACGGGTCCCTGTCACTGTAGGCAGTGTACTGGGAAGGGAAAGAGTTTTCTCTAAATCAACAGGGTGCTTTCATAGCCTGGCTGGGAGCTCCTCCTGAGACGCTCTAGAGCTAAAAGGAAACTTGACGGGAGTCCTTTCCTCAAGGTAAAGCCTTGAATAGCCTGCCGAAGCGGAAGCTTGGAGCAGAGAACTTGAGGCTTAATTTTAGGTCTGCTTTCTTTTAACGTTAGTAAGCTTTTCAGGTACCGAGGACCTCGCGTGGGCACCCTATTCCCTGCAAGAACACCGGGACCGGCCAGGCTCCCCTGGCCTGCCAGGAAACATCCAGGCCCCGAAAAGTTTCCCAGTCACTCTCTGGATGCTAAGTGTAGGGCAACACACTGCACTCTTCCTTGGAGGAGCTGGATTTCCTCCGCACTCCACCAGCTCCAGGAAATCTGTTCTCTCATTTCCTACAGGTCATGCCAATCTGCCTCATTGCCCTAAGCTGATCGGCACTGAGAAACCAAAACTCCTTAGCATTCCTTCTACAAAGTCATACCTTAAGATGCCATACTTACAGGAGAAAGTCGGCTTGCGTTCCTGCTGGTACCAAAGCACAGTTCTTCCTCCTACACTGCAGGGTTTTAGAAGAGGCTAAGCCCCGATAGCGTACCTAGAGCGCTCCTTTGGGGAGGCCGTGGCTACACGCAGAACTCCGTGCCAAACGAACTTTATTAAGGAAGGGGCCAGTGTGTAGCTAGAGTGTATATTTACTTGGTAGAAATCACAAGGAGGTAGGCTGCGTTTTCGCTGGAAACGGTCACCTGATGGCACAAGGCTTGCTTTCCCATTTTGAATGCACCACTCATGCTGCCTTGAAGCTACCTAAATTACAGTTTTAGGACAGGCCTTTAGACACTGTAGGCAGGGCTCTGGGAAGGGAACGAGTGTTCTCTAGATCAACAGGGTGCTTTCATAACCTGGGTGGGAGCTCCTCCTGAGACGCTCTAGAGCTAAAAGGAAACGTGACGTGAGTCCTTTCCCCAAGATAAAGCCTTGAATAGCCTACCAAAGCGGAAGCTTGGAGCAGAGTCCTTGAAGCATTAGCTTTAGGTTTGTTTTCTTTTAAGGTTAGTAAGCTTTCAGGACACCGAGGAACTCGCGTGGGCTCCCTATTCCCTGCAAGAACACCTAGTACCGGCAGGCTCCACTAGGCTGCTAAGAATCATCCAGGCCCGGAAACCTTTCCCAGTCACTCTGCGTATGCTGAGTGTAGGGCAACACACTGCACTCTTCCTTGGGAGACCTAGGTTTAATCAGCACTCCAAAGGCTCCAGGAAATCTGTTCTCTTACATCCCACATGTCATGCATATCTTGCCTCATTGCCCTAGGCTGAGCGGCACTGAGAAACCAAAACTGCTTCGCATTCCTTCTAGAGTGTCATACCTTAACACCCCATACTTACAGGAGAAAGTCGGCTTGCTTTCCTGCTGGAAGCAAAGCACACTTCTACGTCTTACACTGCAGGGTTTTAGAAGAAGCTAAGCCCCGATAGCGTACCTAGAGCCTTCCTTGGGAGAGGCAGTTGGCTACACGGAGAACTCCGTGCCAAGAAAACGTTATTCAGGGAAGGGACCAGTATGTAGCTAGAGTGTGTATTTACCTGGTAGAAAGCACAAGGAGGTAGGCTGCGTGTTCGCTGGAAACAGGGACCTGATGGCACAGGCCTTGCTTTCCCATTTTGAATGCTCCATTCATGTTGCCTTAACACTACCTAAATAACAGTTTTAGGACGGGTGTCTAGTCGCAGTAGGCAGGGCTCTGGGAAGGGAACGAGTGTTCTCTCCATCAACAGGGTGCTTTCATAGCCTGGGTGGGAGCTCCTCCTGAGACGCTCTAGAGCTAAAAGGAAACTTGACGGGAGTCCCTTCCTCAAGGTAAAGCCTTGAATAGCCTGCCGAAGCGGAAGCTTGGAGCAGAGTCCTTGAGGCTTAAATTTAGGTCTGCTTTCTTTTAACGTTAGTAAGCTTTTCAGGGCACCAGGACCTCGCGTGGGCACCCTTTTCCCTGCTAGAACACCGAGTTCAGGCAGGCTCCCCTGGCCTGCTAAGAAACATCCAGGCCCGGAAACCTTTCCCAGTCACTCTGTGTATGCTGAGTGTAGGGCAACACACTGCACTCTTCCTTGGGAGACCTAGGTTTCCTCCGCACTCCAACAGCTCCAGGAAATCTGTTCTCTTACATCCTACATGTCATGGAAATCTGCCTCATTGCCCTAGGCTGAGCGGCACTGAGAAACCAAAACTGCTTCGCATTCCTTCTAGAGTGTCATACCTTAAGACCCCATATTTACAGGAGAGAGTCGGCTTGCATTCCTGCTGTAACCAAAGCCCAGTTCTTGCTCTTCCAGTGCAGGGTTTTAGAAGAAGCTAAGCCCCGATAGCGAACCTAGATCGCTCCTTGGTGGACGCCGTTGGCTAGACGCAGAACTCCCTGCCAAACCAACTTTATTCAAGGAAGGGACCAGTGTGGAGCTAGAGTGTATATTTACTTGGTAAAATCTCAAGGAGGTAGGCTGCGTGTTCACTGGAAACGGGGAATTTATGGCACAAGGCTTGCTTTTCCATATTGAATGCTCCATTCTTGCTGCCTTGAAGCTACCTAAATAACAGTGTTTTGCACGGGTCCCTGTCACTGTAGGCAGTGTACTGGGAAGGGAAAGAGTTTTCTCTAAATCAACAGGGTGCTTTCATAGCCTGGCTGGGAGCTCCTCCTGAGACGCTCTAGAGCTAAAAGGAAACTTGACGGGAGTCCTTTCCTCAAGGTAAAGCCTTGAATAGCCTGCCGAAGCGGAAGCTTGGAGCAGAGAACTTGAGGCTTAAATTTAGGTCTGCTTTCTTTTAACGTTAGTAAGCTTTTCAGGTACCGAGGACCTCGCGTGGGCACCCTATTCCCTGCAAGAACACCGGGACCGGCCAGGCTCCCCTGGCCTGCCAGGAAACATCCAGGCCCGGAAAAGTTTCCCAGTCACTCTCTGGATGCTAAGTGTAGGGCAACACACTGCACTCTTCCTTGGAGGAGCTGGATTTCCTCCGCACTCCACCAGCTCCAGGAAATCTGTTCTCTCATTTCCTACAGGTCATGCCAATCTGCCTCATTGCCCTAAGCTGATCGGCACTGAGAAACCAAAACTCCTTAGCATTCCTTCTACAAAGTCATACCTTAAGATGCCATACTTACAGGAGAAAGTCGGCTTGCGTTCCTGCTGGTACCAAAGCACAGTTCTTCCTCCTACACTGCAGGGTTTTAGAAGAGGCTAAGCCCCGATAGCGTACCTAGAGCGCTCCTTTGGGGAGGCCGTGGCTACACGCAGAACTCCGTGCCAAACGAACTTTATTAAGGAAGGGGCCAGTGTGTAGCTAGAGTGTATATTTACTTGGTAGAAATCACAAGGAGGTAGGCTGCGTTTTCGCTGGAAACGGTCACCTGATGGCACAAGGCTTGCTTTCCCATTTTGAATGCACCACTCATGCTGCCTTGAAGCTACCTAAATTACAGTTTTAGGACAGGCATTTAGACACTGTAGGCAGGGCTCTGGGAAGGGAACGAGTGTTCTCTAGATCAACAGGGTGCTTTCATAACCTGGGTGGGAGCTCCTCCTGAGACGCTCTAGAGCTAAAAGGAAACGTGACGTGAGTCCTTTCCCCAAGATAAAGCCTTGAATAGCCTACCAAAGCGGAAGCTTGGAGCAGAGTCCTTGAAGCATTAGCTTTAGGTTTGTTTTCTTTTAAGGTTAGTAAGCTTTCAGGACACCGAGGAACTCGCGTGGGCTCCCTATTCCCTGCAAGAACACCTAGTACCGGCAGGCTCCACTAGGCTGGTAAGAATCATCCAGGCCCGGAAACCTTTCCCAGTCACTCTGCGTATGCTGTGTGTAGGGCAACACACTGCACTCTTCCTTGGGAGACCTAGGTTTAATCAGCACTCCAAAGGCTCCAGGAAATCTGTTCTCTTACATCCCACATGTCATGCATATCTTGCCTCATTGCCCTAGGCTGAGCGGCACTGAGAAACCAAAACTGCTTCGCATTCCTTCTAGAGTGTCATACCTTAACACCCCATACTTACAGGAGAAAGTCGGCTTGCTTTCCTGCTGGAAGCAAAGCACACTTCTACGTCTTACACTGCAGGTTTTTAGAAGAAGCTAAGCCCCGATAGCGTACCTAGAGCCTTCTTTGGGATAGGCAGTTGGCTACACGGAGAACTCCATGCCAAGAAAACGTTATTCAGGGAAGGGACCAGTGTGTAGCTAGAGTGTGTATTTACCTGGTAGAAAGCACAAGTAGGTAGGCGGCGTGTTCGCTGGAAACAGGGACCTGATGGCACAGGCCTTGCTTTCCCATTTTGAATGCTCCATTCATGTTGCCTTAACACTACCTAAATAACAGTTTTAGGACGGGTGTCTAGTCGCAGTAGGCAGGGCTCTGGGAAGGGAACGAGTGTTCTCTCCATCAACAGGGTGCTTTCATAGCCTGGGTGGGAGCTCCTCCTGAGACGCTCTAGAGCTAAAAGGAAACTTGACGGGAGTCCCTTCCTCAAGGTAAAGCCTTGAATAGCCTGCCGAAGCGGAAGCTTGGAGCAGAGTCCTTGAGGCTTAAATTTAGGTCTGCTTTCTTTTAACGTTAGTAAGCTTTTCAGGGCACCAGGACCTCGCGTGGGCACCCTTTTCCCTGCTAGAACACCGAGTTCAGGCAGGCTCCCCTGGCCCGCTAAGAAACATCCAGGCCCGGAAACCTTTCCCAGTCACTCTGTGTATGCTGAGTGTAGGGCAACACACTGCACTCTTCCTTGGGAGACCTAGGTTTCCTCAGCACTCCAAAGGCTCCAGGAAATCTCTTCTCTTACAACCTACATGTCATGCAAATCTGCCTCCTTGCCCTAGGCTGAGCGACACTGAGAAACCAAAACTGCTTCGCATTCCTTCTAGAGTGTCATACCTTAAGATCCCATATTTACAGGAGAAAGTCGGCTTCGTTCCTGCTGTAACCAAAGCCCAGTTCTTCCTCTTACAGTGCAGGGTTTTAGAAGAAGCTAAGCCCCGATAGCGAACCTAGATCGCTCCTTGGTGGAGGGCGTTGGCGAGACGCAGAACTCCCTGCCAAACCAACTTTATTCAAGGAAGGGACCAGTGTGTAGCTAGAGTGTATATTTACTTGGTCGAAATCACAAGGAGGTAGGCTGCGTGTTCATTGGAAACGGGGAATTTATGGCACAAGACTTGCTTTTCCATATTGAATGCTCCATTCTTGCTGCCTAGAAGATACTTAAATAAGAGTGTTTTGGACGGGTCCCTTGTCTCTATAGGCAGTGTCCTGGGAAGGGAAAGAGTTTTCTCTAAATCAACAGGGTGCTTTCATAGCCTGGGTGGGAGCTCCTCCTGAGACGCTCTAGAGCTAAAAGGAAACTTGACGGGAGTCCTTTCCTCAAGGTAAAGCCTTGAATAGCCTGCCGAAGCGGAAGCTTGGAGCAGAGAACCTGAGGCTTAATTTGAGGTCTGCTTTCTTTTAACGTTAGTAAGCTTTTCAGGTGCCGAGGACCTCGCGTGGGCACCCTATTCCCTGCAAGAACACCGGGACCGGCCAGGCTCCCCTGGCCTGCCAGGAAACATCCAGGCACGGAAAAGTTTCCCAGTCACCCTCTGGATGCTAAGTGTAGGGCAACACACTGCACTCTTCCTTGGAGGAGCTGGATTTCCTCCGCACTCCACCAGCTCCAGGAAATCTGTTCTCTCATTTCCTACATGTCATGCCAATCTGCCTCATTGCCCTAAGCTGATCGGCACTGAGAAACCAAAACTGCTTAGCATTCCTTCTACAAAGTCATACCTTAAGATGCCATACTTACAGGAGAAAGTCGGCTTGCGTTCCTGCTGGTACCAAAGCACAGTTCTTCCTCCTACACTGCAGGGTTTTAGAAGAGGCTAAGCCCCGATAGCGTACCTAGAGCGCTCCTTTGGGGAGGCCGTGGCTACACGCAGAACTCCGTGCCAAACCAACTTTATTAAGGAAGGGGCCAGTGTGTAGCTAGAGTGTATATTTACTTGGTAGAAATCACAAGGAGGTAGGCTGCGTTTTCGCTGGAAACGGTCACCTGATGGCACAAGGCTTGCTTTCCCATTTTGAATGCACCACTCATGCTGCCTTGAAGCTACCTAAATTACAGTTTTAGGATGGGCCTTTAGACACTGTAGGCAGGGCTCTGGGAAGGGAACGAGTGTTCTCTAGATCAACAGGGTGCTTTCATAGCCTGGGTGGGAGCTCCTCCTGAGACGCTCTAGAGCTAAAAGGAAACGTGACGTGAGTCCTTTCCCCAAGATAAAGCCTTGAATAGCCTACCAAAGCGGAAGCTTGGAGCAGAGTCCTTGAAGCATTAGCTTTAGGTTTGTTTTCTTTTAAGGTTAGTAAGCTTTCAGGACACCGAGGACCTCGCGTGGGCTCCCTATTCCCTGCAAGAACACCTAGTACCGGCAGGCTCCACTAGGCTGCTAAGAAACATCCAGGCCCGGAAACCTTTCCCAGTCACTCTGCGTATGCTGAGTGTAGGGCAACACACTGCACTCTTCCTTGGGAGACCTAGGTTTAATCAGCACTCCAAAGGCTATAGGAAATCTGTTCTCTTACATCCCACATGTCATGCATATCTTGCCTCATTGCCCTAGGCTGAGCGGCACTGAGAAACCAAAACTGCTTCGCATTCCTTCTAGAGTGTCATACCTTAACACCCCATACTTACAGGAGAAAGTCGGCTTGCTTTCCTGCTGGAAGCAAAGCACACTTCTACGTCTTACACTGCAGGGTTTTAGAAGAAGCTAAGCCCCGATAGCGTACCTAGAGCCTTCCTTGGGAGAGGCAGTTGGCTACACGGAGAACTCCGTGCCAAGAAAACGTTATTCAGGGAAGGGACCAGGGTTTAGCTAGAGTGTGTAGTTAACTGGTAGAAAGCACAAGGAGGTAGGCTGCGTGTTCGCTGGAAACAGGGACCTGATGGCACAGGCCTTGCTTTCCCATTTTGAATGCTCCATTCATGTTGCCTTAACACTACCTAAATAACAGTTTTAGGACGGGTGTCTAGTCGCAGTAGGCAGGGCTCTGGGAAGGGAACGAGTGTTCTCTCCATCAACAGGGTGCTTTCATAGCCTGGGTGGGAGCTCCTCCTGAGACGCTCTAGAGCTAAAAGGAAACTTGACGGGAGTCCCTTCCTCAAGGTAAAGCCTTGAATAGCCTGCCGAAGCGGAAGCTTGGAGCAGAGTCCTTGAGGCTTAAATTTAGGTCTGCTTTCTTTTAAAGTTAGTAAGCTTTTCAGGGCACCAGGACGTCGCGTGGGCACCCTATTCCCTACTAGAACACAGAGTTCCGGCAGGCTCCCCTGGGCTGCTAAGGAACATCCAGGCCCGGAAACCTTTCCCAGTCACTCTGTGTATGCTGAGTGTAGGGCAACACACTGCACTCTTCCTTGGGAGACCTAGGTTTCCTCCGCACTCCAACAGCTCCAGGAAATCTGTTCTCTTACATCCTACATGTCATGGAAATCTGCCTCATTGCCCTAGGCTGAGCGGCACTGAGAAACCAAAACTGCTTCGCATTCCTTCTAGAGTGTCATACCTTAAGACCCCATATTTACAGGAGAGAGTCGGCTTGCATTCCTGCTGTAACCAAAGCCCAGTTCTTGCTCTTCCAGTGCAGGGTTTTAGAAGAAGCTAAGCCCCGATAGCGAACCTAGATCGCTCCTTGGTGGACGCCGTTGGCTAGACGCAGAACTCCCTGCCAAACCAACTTTATTCAAGGAAGGGACCAGTGTGGAGCTAGAGTGTATATTTACTTGGTAAAATCTCAAGGAGGTAGGCTGCGTGTTCACTGGAAACGGGGAATTTATGGCACAAGGCTTGCTTTTCCATATTGAATGCTCCATTCTTGCTGCCTTGAAGCTACCTAAATAAGAGTGTTTTGCACGGGTCCCTGTCACTGTAGGCAGTGTACTGGGAAGGGAAAGAGTTTTCTCTAAATCAACAGGGTGCTTTCATAGCCTGGCTGGGAGCTCCTCCTGAGACGCTCTAGAGCTAAAAGGAAACTTGACGGGAGTCCTTTCGTCAAGGTAAAGCCTTGAATAGCCTGGCGAAGCGGAAGTTTGGAGCAGAGTCCTTGAAGCATTACCTTTAGGTTTGTTTTCTTTTAAGGTTAGTAAGCTTTCAGGACACCGAGGATCTCGCGTGGTTTCCCTATTCACTGCAAGAACACCTAGTACCGGCAGGCTCCACTAGGCTGCTAAGAAACATCCAGGCCCGGAAAACTTTCCCAGTCACTCTGTGTATGCTGAGTGTAGGGCAACACACTGCACTCTTCCTTGGGAGACCTAGGTTTCCTCCGCACTCCAACAGCTCCAGGAAATCTGTTCTCTTACATCCTACAGGTCATGCCAATCTGCCTCATTGCCCTAAGCTGAGCGGCACTGAGAAACCAAAACAGCTTAGCATTCCTTCTACAAAGTCATACCTTAAGACGCCATACTTACAGGAGAAAGTCGGCTTGCGTTCCTGCTGGTACCAGAGCACAGTTCTTCCTCCTACACTGCAGGGATTTCGAAGAGGCTAAGCCCCGATAGCGTACCTAGAGCGCTCCTTTGGGGAAGCCGTTGGCCACACGCAGAACTCCGTGCCAAACCAACTTTATTAAGGAAGGGACCAGTGTGTAGGTAGAGTGTATATTTACTTGGTAGAAATCACAAGGAGGTAGGCAGCGTGTTCGCTGGAAACGGCCACCTGATGGCACAAGCCTTGCTTTCCCATTTTGAATGCACCATTCATGCTGCCTTGGAGCTACCTAAATAACAGTTTTAGGACGGGTGTCTAGTCGCAGTAGGCAGGGCTCTGGGAAGGGAACGAGTGTTCTCTAGATCAACAGGTTGCTTTCATAGCCTGGGTGGGGGCTCCTCCTGAGACGCTCTAGAGCTAAAAGGAAACTTGACGGGAGTCCTATCCTCAAGGTAAAGCCTTGAATAGACTGCCGATGCGGAAGCTTGGAGCAGAGTCCTTGAGGCTTAAATTTAGGTCTGCTTTCTTTTAACGTTAGTAAGCTTTTCAGGGCACCAGGACCTCGCGTGGGCACCCTATTCCCTGCTAGAACACCGAGGTCCGGCAGGCTCCCCTGGCCTGCTAAGAAACATCCAGGCCCGGAAACCTTTCCCAGTCACTCTGTGTATGCTGAGTGTAGGGCAACACACTGCACTCTTCCTTGGGAGACCTAGGTTTCCTCAGCACTCCAAAGGCTCCAGGAAATCTCTTCTCTTACAACCTACATGTCATGCAAATCTGCCTCCTTGCCCTAGGCTGAGCGGCACTGAGAAACCAAAACTGCTTCGCATTCCTTCTAGAGGGTCATACCTTAAGACCCCATATTTACAGGAGAAAGTCGGCTTGCGTTCCTGCTGTAACCAAAGCCCAGTTCTTCCTCTTACAGTGCAGGATTTTCGAAGAAGCTAAGCCCCGATAGCGATCCTAGATCGCTCCTTGGTGGAGGCCGTTGGCTAGACGCAGAACTCCCTGCCAAACCAACTTTATTCAAGGAAGGGACCAGTGTGTAGCTAGAGAGTATATTTACTTGGTCGAAATCACAAGGAGGTAGGCTCCGTGTTCACTGGAAATGGGGAATTTATGGCACAAGACTTGCTTTTCCATATTGAATGCTCCATTCTTGCTGCCTTGAAGCTACTTAAATAAGAGTGTTTTGGACGGGTCCCTTGTCTCTAAAGGCAGTTTACTGGGAAGGGAAAGAGTTTTCTCTGAATCAACAGGGAGCTTTCATAGCCTGCGTGGGAGATCCTCCTGAGAGGCTGTAGAGCTAAAAGGAAACTTGACGTGAGTCCTTTCGTCAAGGTAAAGCCTTGAATAGCCTGGCGAAGCGGAAGTTTGGAGCAGAGTCCTTGAAGCATTACCTTTAGGTTTGTTTTCTTTTAAGGTTAGTAAGCTTTCAGGACACCGAGGATCTCGCGTGGGCTCCCTATTCCCTGCAAGAACACCTAGTACCGGCAGGCTCCACTAGGCTGCTAAGAAACATCCAGGCACGGAAACCTTTCCCAGTCACTCTGTGTATGCTGAGTGTAGGGCAACACACTGCACTCTTCCTTGGGAGACCTAGGTTTCCTCCGCACTCCAACAGCTCCAGGAAATCTCTTCTCTTACATCCTACAGGTCATGCCAATCTGCCTCATTGCCCTAAGCTGAGCGGCACTGAGAAACCAAAACTGCTTAGCATTCCTTCTACAAAGTCATACCTTAAGACGCCATACTTACTGGAGAAAGTCGGGTTGTGTTCCTGCTGGTACCAAAGCACAGTTCTTCCTCCTACACTGCAGGGTTTTCGAAGAGGCTAAGCCCCGATAGCGTACCTAGAGCGCTCCTTTGGGGAAGCCGTTGGCCACACGCAGAACTCCGTGCCAAACCAACTTTATTAAGGAAGGGACCAGTGTGTAGCTAGAGTGTATATTTACTTGGTAGAAATCACAAGGAGGTAGGCAGCGTGTTTGCTGGAAACGGCCACCTGATGGCACAAGCGTTGCTTTCCCATTTTGAATGCACCATTCATGCTGCCTTGGAGCTACCTAAATAACAGTTTTAGGACGGGTGTCTAGTCGCAGTAGGCAGGGCTCTGGGAAGGGAACGAGTGTTCTCTAGATCAACAGGGTGCTTTCATAGCCTGGGTGGGAGCTCCTCCTGAGACGCTCTAGAGCTAAAAGGAAACTTGACGGGAGTCCTTTCGTCAAGGTAAAGCCTTGAATAGCCTGCCGAAGCGGAAGATTGGAGCAGAGTCCTTGAGGCTTAAATTGAGGTCTGCTTTCTTTTGACGTTAGTAAGCTTTTCAGGGCACCAGGACCTCGCGTGGGCACCCTATTCCCTGCTAGAACACCGAGTTCCGGCAGGCTCCCCTAGCCTGCTAAGAAACATCCAGGCCCGGAAACCTTTCCCAGTCACTCTGTGTATGCTGAGTGTAGGGCAACACACTGCACTCTTCCTTGGGAGACCTAGGTTTCCTCAGCACTCCAAAGGCTCCAGGAAATCTCTTCTCTTACGACCTACATGTCATGCAAATCTGCCTCCTTGCCCTAGGCTGAGCGGCACTGAGAAACCAAAACTGCTTCGCATTCCTTCTAGAGGGTCATACCTTAAGACCCCATATTTACAGGAGAAAGTTGGCTTGCGTTCCTGCTGTAACCAAAGCCCAGTTCTTCCTCTTACAGTGCAGGGTTTTAGAAGAAGCTAAGCCCCGATAGCGAACCTAGATCGCTCCTTGGTGGAGGCCGTTGGCTAGACGCAGAACTCCCTGCCAAACCAACTTTATTCAAGGAAGGGACCAGTGTGTAGCTAGAGTGTATATTTACTTGGTAGAAATCACAAGGAGGTAGGCAGCGTGTTTGCTGGAAACGGCCACCTGATGGCACAAGCCTTGCTTTCCCATTTTGAATGCACCATTCATGCTGCCTTGGAGCTACCTAAATAACAGTTTTAGGACGGGTGTCTAGTCGCTGTAGGCAGGGCTCTGGGAAGGGAACGAGTGTTCTCTAGATCAACAGGTTGCTTTCATAGCCTGGGTGGGGGCTCCTCCTGAGACGCTCTAGAGCTAAAAGGAAACTTGACGGGAGTCCTATCCTCAAGGTAAAGCCTTGAATAGCCTGCCGATGCGGAAGCTTGGAGCAGAGTCCTTGAGGCTTAAATTTAGGTCTGCTTTCTATTAACGTTAGTAAGCTTTTCAGGGCACCAGGACCTCGCGTGGGCACCCTATTCCCTGCTAGAACACCGAGTTCCGGCAGGCTCCCCTGGCCTGCTAAGAAACATCCAGGTCCGGAAACCTTTCCCAGTCACTCTGTGTATGCTGAGTGTAGGGCAACACACTGCACTCTTCCTTGGGAGACCTAGGTTTCCTCAGCACTGCAAAGGCTCCAGGAAATCTCTTGTCTTACAACCTACATGTCATGCAAATCTGCCTCCTTGCCCTAGGCTGAGCGGCACTGAGAAACCAAAACTGCTTCGCATTCCTTCTAGAGTGTCATAACTTAAGACCCCATATTTACAGGAGAAAGTCGGCTTGCGTTCCTGCTGTAACCAAAGCCCCGTTCTTCCTCTTACAGTGCAGGGTTTTAGAAGAAGCTAAGCCCCGATAGCGAACCTAGATCGCTCCTTGGTGGAGGCCGTTGGCTAGACGCAGAACTCCCTGCCAAACCAACTTTATTCAAGGAAGGGACCAGTGTGTAGCTAGAGTGTATATTTACTTTGTCGAAATCACAAGGAGGTAGGCTGCGTGTTCACTGGAAATGGGGAATTTATGGCACAAGACTTGCTTTTCCATATTGAATGCTCCATTCTTGCTGCCTTGAAGCTACTTAAATAAGAGTGTTTTGGACGGGTCCCTTGTCTCTATAGGCAGTTTACTGGGAAGGGAAAGAGTTTTCTCTGAATCAACAGGGAGCTTTCATAGCCTGCGTGGGAGATCCTCCTGAGAGGCTCTAGAGCTAAAAGGAAACTTGACGTGAGTCCTTTCGTCAAGGTAAAGCCTTGAATAGCCTGGCGAAGCAGAAGTTTGGAGCAGAGTCCTTGAAGCAATACCTTTAGGTTTGTTTTCTTTTAAGGTTAGTAAGCTTTCAGGACACCGAGGATCTCGCGTGGGCTCCCTATTCCCTGCAAGAACACCTAGTACCGGCAGGCTCCACTAGGCTGCTAAGAAACATCCAGGCCCGGAAACCTTTCCCAGTCACTCTGTGTATGCTGAGTGTAGGGCAACACACTGCACTCTTCCTTGGGAGACCTAGGTTTCCTCCGCACTCCAACAGCTCCAGAAAATCTGTTCTCTTACATCCTACAGGTGATGCCAATCTGCCTCATTGCCCTAAGCTGAGCGGCACTGAGAAACCAAAACTGCTTAGCATTCCTTCTACAAAGTCATACCTTAAGACGCCATACTTACTGGAGAAAGTCGGCTTGCGTTCCTGCTGGTACCAAAGCACAGTTCTTCCTCCTACACTGCAGGGTTTTCGAAGAGGCTAAGCCCCGATAGCGTACCTAGAGCGCTCCTTTGTGGAAGCCGTTGGCCACACGCAGAACTCCGTGCCAAACCAACTTTATTAAGGAAGGGACCAGTGTGTAGCTAGAGTGTATATTTACTTGGTAGAAATCACAAGGAGGTAGGCAGCGTGTTTGCTGGAAACGGCCACCTGATGGCACAAGCGTTGCTTTCCCATTTTGAATGCACCATTCATGCTGCCTTGGAGCTACCTAAATAACAGTTTTAGGACGGGTGTCTAGTCGCAGTAGGCAGGGCTCTGGGAAGGGAACGAGTGTTCTCTATATCAACAGGGTGCTTTCACAGCCTGGGTGGGATCTCCTCCTGAGACGCTCTAGAGCTAAAAGGAAACTTGACGGGAGTCCTTTCGTCAAGGTAAAGCCTTGAATAGCCTGCCGAAGCGGAAGCTTGGAGCAGAGTCCTTGAGGCTTAAATTTAGGTCTGCTTTCTTTTGACGTTAGTAAGCTTTTCAGGGCACCAGGACCTCGCATGGGCACCCTATTCCCTGCTAGAACACCGAGATCCGGCAGGCTCCCCTGGCCTGCTAAGAAACATCGAGGCCTGGAAAACTTTCCCAGTCACTCTGTGTATGCTGAGTGTAGGGCAACACACTGCACTCTTCCTTGGGAGACCTAGGTTTCCTCAGCACTCCAAAGGCTCCAGGAAATCTCTTCTCTTACAACCTACATGTCATGCAAATCTGCCTCCTTGCCCTAGGCTGAGCGGCACTGAGAAACCAAAACTGCTTTGCATTCCTTCTAGAGGGTCATACCTTAAGACCCCATATTTACAGGAGAAAGTCGGCTTGCGTTCCTGCTGTAACCAAAGCCCCGTTCTTCCTCTTATAGTGCAGGGTTTTAGAAGAAGCTAAGCCCCGATAGCGAACCTAGATCGCTCCTTGGTGGAGGCCGTTGGCTAGACGCAGAACTCCCTGCCAAACCAACTTTATTCAAGAAAAGGACCAGTGTGTAGCTAGAGTGTATATTTAGTTGGTCGAAATCACAAGGAGGTAGGCTGCGTGTTCACTGGAAACGGGGAATTTATGGCACAAGACTTGTTTTCCATATTGAATGCTCCATTCTTGCTGCCTTGAAGCTACTTAAATAAGAGTGATTTGGACGGGTCCCTTGTCTCTATAGGCAGTGTCCTGGGAAGGGAAAGAGTTTTCTCTAAATCAACAGGGTGCTTTCATAGCCTGCGTGGGAGATCCTCCTGAGAGGCTCTAAAGCTAAAAAGAAACTTGCCGTGAGTCCTTTCGTCGAGGTAAAGCCTTGAATAGCCTGCCGAAGCGGAAGTTTGGAGCAGAGTCCTTGAAGCATTACCTTTAGGTTTGTTTTAATGTTAGTAAGCTTTCAGGACACCGAGGATCTCGCGTGGGCTCCCTATTCCCTGCAAGAACACCTAGTACCGGCAAGCTCCACTAGGCTGCTAAGAAACATCCAGGCCCGGAAACCTTTCCCAGTCACTCTGTGTATTCTGAGTGTAGGGCAACACACTGCACTCTTCCTTTGGAGACCTAGGTTTCCTCCGCACTCCAAAGGCTCCAGGAAATCTCTTCTCTTACATCCTACATGTCATGCAAATCTGCCTCATTGCCCTAGGCTGAGCGGCACTGAGAAACCAAAACTGCTTCGGATTCCTTCTAGAGGGTCATACCTTAAGACCCCATATTTACAGGAGAAAGTCGGCTTGCGTTCCTGCTGGAACCAAAGCCCCGTTCTTCCTCTTACTGTGCAGGGTTTTAGAAGAAGCTAAGCCCCGATAGCGAACCTAGATCGCTCCTTGGTGGAGGCCGTTTGCTAGACGCAGAACTCCCTGCCAAACCAACTTTATTCAAGGAAGGGACCAGTGTGTAGCTAGAGTGTATATTTACTTAGTCGAAATCAGAAGGAGGTAGGCTGCGTGTTCACTGGAAACGGGGAATTTATGACACAAGGCTTGCTTTTCCATATTGAATGCTCCATTCTTGCTGCCTTGAAGCTACCTAAATAACAGTGTTTTGCACGGGTCCCTGTCACTGTAGGCAGTGTACTGGGAAGGGAAAGAGTTTTCCCTAATCAACAGGGTGCTTTCATAACCTGGGTGGGCGCTCCTCCTGAGACGCTCTAGAGCTAAAAGGAAACTTGACGGGAGTCCTTTCCTCAAGGTAAAGCCTTGAATAGCCTGCCGAAGCGGAAGCTTGGAGCAGAGTCCTTGAGGCTTAAATTTAGGTCTGCTTTCTTTTAACGTTAGTAAGCTTTTCAGGGCACCAGGACCTCGCGTGGGCACCCTATTCCCTGCTAGAACACCGAGTTCCGGCAGGCTCCCCTGGCCTGCTAAGAAACATCCAGGCCCGGAAACCTTTCCCAGTCACTCTGTGTATGCTGAGTGTAGGGCAACACACTGCACTATTCCTTGGGAGACCTAGGTTTCCTCAGCACTGCAAAGGCTCCAGGAAATCTGTTCTCTTCCATCCTACAGGTCATGCCAATCTGCCTCATTGCCCTAAGCTGAGCGGCACTGAGAAACCAAAACAGCTTAGCATTCCTTCTACAAAGTCATACCTTAAGACGCCATACTTACAGGAGAAAGTCGGCTTGCGTTCCTGCTGGTACCAGAGCACAGTTCTTCCTCCTACACTGCAGGGTTTTCGAAGAGGCTAAGCCCCGATAGCGTACCTAGAGCGCTCCTTTGGGGAAGCCGTTGGCCACACGCAGAACTCCGTGCCAAACCAACTTTATTAAGGAAGGGACCAGTGTGTAGCTAGAGTGTATATTTACTTGGTAGAAATCACAAGGAGGTAGGCAGCGTGTTCGCTGGAAACGGCCACCTGATGGCACAAGCCTTGCTTTCCCATTTTGAATGCACCATTCATGCTGCCTTGGAGCTACCTAAATAACAGTTTTAGGACGGGTGTCTAGTCGCAGTAGGCAGGGCTCTGGGAAGGGAACGAGTGTTCTCTAGATCAACAGGTTGCTTTCATAGCCTGGGTGGGGGCTCCTCCTGAAACGCTCTGGAGCTAAAAGGAAACTTGACGGGAGTCCTTTCCTCAAGGTAATGCCTTGAATAGCCTGCCGAAGCGGAAGCTTGGAGCAGAGTCCTTGAGGCTTAAATTTAGGTCTGCTTTCTTTTAACGTTAGTAAGCTTTTCAGGGCACCAGGACCTCGCGTGGGCACCCTATTCCCTGCTAGAACAACGAGTTCCGGCAGGCTCCCCTGGCCTGCTAAGAAACATCCAGGCCCGGAAACCTTTCCCAGTCACACTGTGTATGCTGAGTGTAGGGCAACACACTGCACTCTTCCTTGGGAGACCTAGGTTTCCTCAGCACTCCGAAGGCTCCAGGAAATCCCTTCTCTTACAACCTACATGCCATGCAAATCTGCCTCCTTGCCCTAGGCTGAGCGGCACTGAGAAACCAAAACTGCTTCGCATTCCTTGTAGAGGGTCATACCTTAAGACCCCATATTTACAGGAGAAAGTCGGCTTGCGTTCCTGCTGTAACCAAAGCCCAGTTCTTCCTCTTACAGTGCAGGGTTTTAGAAGAAGCTAAGCCCCGATAGCGAACCTAGATCGCTCCTTGGTGGAGGCCATTGGCTAGACGCAGAACTCCCTGCCAAACCAACTTTATTCAAGGAAGGGACCAGTGTGTAGCTAGAGTGTATATTTACTTGGTAGAAATCACAAGGAGGTAGGCTGCGTGTTCACTGGAAATGGGGAATTTATGGCTCAAGACTTGCTTTTCCATAATGAATGCTCCATTCTTGCTGCCTTGAAGCTACTTAAATAAGAGTGTTTTGGACGGGTCCCTTGTCTCTATAGGCAGTGTACTGGGAAGGGAAAGAGTTTTCTCTGAATCAACAGGGTGCTTTCATTGCTTGCGTGGGAGATCTTCCTGAGAGGCTCTAGAGCTAAAAGGAAACTTGACGGGAGTCCTTTCGTCAAGGTAAAGATTAGAATAGGGTGCCGAAGCGGAAGCTAGGAGCAGAGTCCTTGAAGCATTACCTTTAAGTTTGTTTTCTTTTAAGGTTAGTAAGCTTTCAGGACACCGAGGATCTCGCGTGGGCTCTCTATTCCCTGCAAGAACACCTAGTACCGGCAGGCTCCACTAGGCTGCTAAGAAACATCCAGGCCCGGAAAACTTTCCCAGTCACTCTGTGTATGCTGAGTGTAGGGCAACACACTGCACTCTTCCTTGGGAGACCTAGGTTTCCTCCGCACTCCAACAGCTCCAGGAAATCTGTTCTCTTCCATCCTACAGGTCATACCAATCTGCCTCATTGCCCTAAGCTGAGCGGCACTGAGAAACCAAAACAGCTTAGCATTCCTTCTACAAAGTCATACCTTAAGACGCCATACTTACAGGAGAAAGTCGGCTTGCGTTCCTGCTGGTACCAGAGCACAGTTCTTCCTCCTACACTGCAGGGTTTTCGAAGAGGCTAAGCCCCGATAGCGTACCTAGAGCGCTCCTTTGGGGAAGCCGTTGGCCACACGCAGAACTCCGTGCCAAACCAACTTTATTAAGGAAGGGACCAGTGTGTAGCTAGAGTGTATATTTACTTGGTAGAAATCACAAGGAGGTAGGCAGCGTGTTCGCTGGAAACGGCCACCTCATGGCACAAGCCTTGCTTTCCCATTTTGAATGCACCATTCATGCTGCCTTGGAGCTACCTAAATAACAGTTTTAGGACGGGTGTCTAGTCGCAGTAGGCAGGGCTCTGGGAAGGGAACGAGTGTTCTCTAGATCAACAGGTTGCTTTCATAGCCTGGGTGGGGGCTCCTCCTGAGACGCTCTGGAGCTAAAAGGAAACTTGACGGGAGTCCTTTCCTCAAGGTAATGCCTTGAATAGCCTGCCGAAGCGGAAGCTTGGAGCAGAGTCCTTGAGGCTTAAATTTAGGTCTGCTTTCTTTTAACGTTAGTAAGCATTTCAGGGCACCAGGACCTCGCGTGGGCACCCTATTCCCTGCTAGAACACCGAGTTCCGGCAGGCTCCCCTGGCCTGCTAAGAAACATCCAGGCCCGGAAACCTTTCCCAGTCACTCTGTGTATGCTGAGTGTAGGGCAACACACTGCACTATTCCTTGGGAGACCTAGGTTTCCTCAGCACTGCAAAGGCTCCAGGAAATCTCTTCTCTTACAACCTACATGTCATGCAAATCTGCCTCCTTGCCCTAGGCTGAGCGGCACTGAGAAACCAAAACTGCTTTGCATTCCTTCTAGAGGGTCATACCTTAAGACCCCATATTTACAGGAGAAAGTCGGCTTGCGTTCCTGCTGTAACCAAAGCCCCGTTCTTCCTCTTACAGTGCAGGGTTTTAGAAGAAGCTAAGCCCCGATAGCGAACCTAGATCGCTCCTTGGTGGAGGCCGTTGGCTAGACGCAGAACTCCCTGCCAAACCAACTTTATTCAAGGAAGGGACCATTGTGTAGCTAGAGTGTATATTTACTTGGTAGAAATCACAAGGAGGTAGGCTGCGTGTTCACTGGAAACGGGGAATTTATGGCACAAGACTTGCTTTTCCATATTGAATGCTCCATTCTTGCTGCCTTGAAGCTACTTAAATAAGAGTGGTTTGGACGGGTCCCTTGTCTCTATAGGCAGTGTACTGGGAAGGGAAAGAGTTTTCTCTAAATCAACAGGGTGCTTTCATAGCCTGCGTGGGAGATCCTCCTGAGAGGCTCTAGAGCTAAAAGGAAACTTGACGTGAGTCCTTTCATCAAGGTAAAGCCTTGAATAGCCTGGCGAAGTGGAAGTTTGGAACAGAGTCCTTGAAGCATTAGCTTTAGGTTTGTTTTCTTTTAAGGTTAGTAAGCTTTCAGGACACCGAGGATCTCGCGTGGGCTCCCTATTCCCTGCAAGAACACCTAGTACCGGCAGGCTCCACTAGGCTGCTAAGAAACATCCAGGCCCGGAAACCTTTCCCAGTCACTCTGTGTATGCTGAGTGTAGGGCAACACACTGCACTCTTCCTTGGGAGACCTAGGTTTCCTCCGCACTCCAACAGCTCCAGGAAATCTGTTCTCTTCCATCCTACAGGTCATGCCAATCTGCCTCATTGCCCTAAGCTGAGCGGCACTGAGAAACCAAAACTGCTTAGCATTCCTTCTACAAAGTCATACCTTAAGACGCCATACTTACAGGATAAAGTCGGCTTGCGTTCCTGCTGGTACCAAAGCACAGTTCTTCCTCCTACACTGAAGGGTTTTCGAAGAGGCTAAGCCCCGATAGCGTACCTAGAGCGCTCCTTAGGGGAAGCCGTTGGCCACACGCAGAACTCCGTGCCAAACAAAATTTATTAAGGAAGGGACCAGTGTGTAGCTAGAGTGTATATTTACTTGGTAGAAATCACAAGGAGGTAGGCTGCGTGTTCACTGGAAACGGGGAATTTATGGCACAAGGCTTGCTTTTCCATATTGAATGCTCCATTCTTGCTGCCTTGAAGCTACCTAAATAACAGTGTTTTGCACGGGTCCCTGTCACTGTAGGCAGTGTACTGGGAAGGGAAAGAGTTTTCCCTAATCAACAGGGTGCTTTCATAACCTGGGTGGGAGCTCCTCCTGAGACGCTCTAGAGCTAAAAGGAAACTTGACGGGAGTCCTTTCCTCAAGGTAAAGCCTTGAAAAGCCTGCCGAAGCGGAAGCTTGGAGCAGAGTCCTTGAGGCTTAAATTTAGGTCTGCTTTCTTTTAACGTTAGTAAGCTTTTCAGGGCACCAGGACCTCGCGTGGGCACCCTATTCCCTGCTAGAACACCGAGTTCCGGCAGGCTCCCCTGGCCTGCTAAGAAACATCCAGGCCCGGAAACCTTTCCCAGTCACACTGTGTATGCTGAGTGTAGGGCAACACACTGCACTCTTCCTTGGGAGACCTAGGTTTCCTCAGCACTCCAAAGGCTCCAGGAAATCCCTTCTCTTACAACCTACATGCCATGCAAATCTGCCTCCTTGCCCTAGGCTGAGCGGCACTGAGAAACCAAAACTGCTTCGCATTCCTTGTAGAGGGTCACACCTTAAGACCCCATATTTACAGGAGAAAGTCGGCTTGCGTTCCTGCTGTAACCAAAGCCCCGTTCTTCCTCTTACAGTGCAGGGTTTTAGAAGAAGCTAAGCCCCGATAGCGAACCTAGATCGCTCCTTGGTGGAGGCCGTTGGCTAGACGCAGAACTCCCTGCCAAACCAACTTTATTCAAGGAAGGGACCAGTGTGTAGCTAGAGTGTATATTTACTTAGTCGAAATCACAAGGAGGTAGGCTGCGTGTTCACTGGAAACGGGGAATTTATGGCACAAGACTTGTTTTCCATATTGAATGCTCCATTCTTGCTGCCTTGAAGCTACTTAAATAAGAGTGATTTGGATGGGTCCCTTGTCTCTATAGGCAGTGTCCTGGGAAGGGAAAGAGTTTTCTCTAAATCAACAGGGTGCTTTCATAGCCTGCGTGGGAGATCCTCCTGAGAGGCTCTAGAGCTAAAAGGAAACTTGACGTGAGTCCTTTCGTCAAGGTAAAGCCTTAAATAGCCTGCCGAAGCGGAAGTTTGGAGCAGAGTCCTTGAAGCATTAGCTTTAGGTTTGTTTTCTTTTAAGGTTAGTAAGCTTTCAGGACACCGAGGATCACGCGTGGGCTCCCTATTCCCTGCAAGAACACCTAGTACCGGCAGGTTCCAATAGGCTGCTAAGAAACATCCAGGCCCGGAAACCTTTCCCAGTCACTCTGTGTATGCTGAGTGTAGGGCAACAGACTGCACTCTTCCTTTGGAGACCTAGGTTTCCTCCGCACTCCAAAGGCTCCAGGAAATCTCTTCTCTTACATCCTACATGTCATGCAAATCTGCCTCATTGCCCTAGGCTGAGCGGCACTGAGAAACCAAAACTGCTTCGGATTCCTTCTAGAGGGTCATACCTTAAGACCCCATATTTACAGGAGAAAGTCGGCTTGCGTTCCTGCTGTAACCAAAGCCCCGTTCTTCGTCTTACAGTGCAGGGTTTTAGAAGAAGCTAAGCCCCGATAGCGAACCTAGATCGCTCCTTTTGGAGGCCGTTGGCTAGACGCAGAACTCCCTGCCAAACCAACTTTATTCAAGGAAGGGACCAGTGTGTAGCTAGAGTGTATATTTACTTGGTAGAAATCACAAGGAGGTAGGCTGCGTGTTCACTGGAAACGGGGAATTTATGGCACAAGGCTTGCTTTTCCATATTGAATGCTCCATTCTTCCTGCCTTGAAGCTACCTAAATAACAGTGTTTTGCACGGGTCCCTGTCACTGTAGGCAGTGTACTGGGAAGGGAAAGAGTTTTCCCTAATCAACAGGGTGCTTTCATAACCTGGGTGGGAGCTCCTCCTGAGACGCTCTAGAGCTAAAAGGAAACTTGACGGGAGTCCTTTCGTCAAGGGAAAGCCTTGAATAGCCTGCCGAAGCGGAAGCTTGGAGCAGAGTCCTTGAGGCTTATATTTAGGTCTGCTTTCTTTTAACGTTAGTAAGCTTTTCAGGGCACCAGGACCTCGCGTGGGCACCCTATTCCCTGCTAGAACACCGAGTTCCGGCAGGCTCCCCTGGCCTGCTAAGAAACATCCAGGCCCGGAAACCTTTCCCAGTCACACTGTGTATGCTGAGTGTAGGGCAACACACTGCACTCTTCCTTGGGAGACCTAGGTTTCCTCAGCACTCCGAAGGCTCCAGGAAATCCCTTCTCTTACAACCTACATGCCATGCAAATCTGCCTCCTTGCCCTAGGCTGAGCGGCACTGAGAAACCAAAACTGCTTCGCATTCCTTGTAGAGGGTCATACCTTAAGACCCCATATTTACAGGAGAAAGTCGGCTTGCGTTCCTGCTGTAACCAAAGCCCAGTTCTTCCTCTTACAGTGCAGGGTTTTAGAAGAAGCTAAGCCCCGATAGCGAACCTAGATCGCTCCTTGGTGGAGGCCATTGGCTAGACGCAGAACTCCCTGCCAAACCAACTTTATTCAAGGAAGGGACCAGTGTGTAGCTAGAGTGTATATTTACTTGGTAGAAATCACAAGGAGGTAGGCTGCGTGTTCACTGGAAATGGGGAATTTATGGCTCAAGACTTGCCTTTCCATAATGAATGCTCCATTCTTGCTGCCTTGAAGCTACTTAAATAAGAGTGTTTTGGACGGGTCCCTTGTCTCTATAGGCAGTGTACTGGGAAGGGAAAGAGTTTTCTCTAAATCAACAGGGTGCTTTCATAGCCTGCGTGGGAGATCCTCCTGAGAGGCTCTAGAGCTAAAAGGAAACTTGACGTGAGTCCTTTCATCAAGGTAAAGCCTTGAATAGCCTGGCGAAGTGGAAGTTTGGAACAGAGTCCTTGAAGCATTAGCTTTAGGTTTGTTTTCTTTTAAGGTTAGTAAGCTTTCAGGACACCGAGGATCTCGCGTGGGCTCCCTATTCCCTGCAAGAACACCTAGTACCGGCAGGATCCACTAGGCTGCTAAGAAACATCCAGGCCCGGAAACCTTTCCCAGTCACTCTGTGTATGCTGAGTGTAGGGCAACACACTGCACTCTTCCTTGGGAGACCTAGGTTTCCTCCGCACTCCAACAGCTCCAGGAAATCTGTTCTCTTACATCCTATAGGTCATGCAAATCTGCCTCATTGCCCTAGGCTGAGCGGCACTGAGAAACCAAAACTGCTTCGGATTCCTTCTAGAGGGTCATACCTTAAGACCCCATATTTACAGGAGAAAGTCGGCTTGCGTTCCTGCTGTAACCAAAGCCCCGTTCTTCGTCTTACAGTGCAGGGTTTTAGAAGAAGCTAAGCCCCGATAGCGAACCTAGATCGCTCCTTTTGGAGGCCGTTGGCTAGACGCAGAACTCCCTGCCAAACCAACTTTATTCAAGGAAGGGACCAGTGTGTAGCTAGAGTGTATATTTACTTGGTAGAAATCACAAGGAGGTAGGCTGCGTGTTCACTGGAAACGGGGAATTTATGGCACAAGGCTTGCTTTTCCATATTGAATGCTCCATTCTTGCTGCCTTGAAGCTACCTAAATAACAGTGTTTTGCACGGGTCCCTGTCACTGTAGGCAGTGTACTGGGAAGGGAAAGAGTTTTCCCTAATCAACAGGGTGCTTTCATAACCTGGGTGGGAGCTCCTCCTGAGACGCTCTAGAGCTAAAAGGAAACTTGACGGGAGTCCTTTCCTGAAGGTAAAGCCTTGAATAGCCTGCCGAAGCGGAAGCTTGGAGCAGAGTCCTTGAGGCTTAAATTTAGGTCTGCTTTCTTTTGACGTTAGTAAGCTTTTCAGGGCACCAGGACCTCGCATGGGCACCCTATTCCCTGCTAGAACACCGAGTTCCGGCAGGCTCCCCTGGCCTGCTAAGAAACATCCAGGCCCGGAAACCTTTCCCAGTCACTCTGTGTATGCTGAGTGTAGGGCAACACACTGCACTCTTCCTTGGGAGACCTAGGTTTCCTCAGCACTCCAAAGGCTCCAGGAAATCTCTTCTCTTACAACGTACATGTCATGCAAATCTGCCTCCTTGCCCTAGGCTTAGCGGCACTGAGAAACCAAAACTGCTTCGCATTCCTTCTAGAGTGTCATAACTTAAGACCCCATATTTACAGGAGAAATTCGGCTTGCGTTCCTGCTGTAACCAAAGCCCAGTTCTTCCTCTTACAGTGCAGGGTTTTAGAAGAAGCTAAGCCCCGATAGCGAACCTAGATCGCTCCTTGGTGGAGGCCGTTGGCTAGACGCAGAACTCCCTGCCAAACCAACTTTATTCAAGGAAGGGACCAGTGTGTAGCTAGAGTGTATATTTACTTAGTCGAAATCACAAGGAGGTAGGCTGCGTGTTCACTGGAAACGGGGAATTTATGGCACAAGACTTGTTTTCCATATTGAATGCTCCATTCTTGCTGCCTTGAAGCTACTTAAATAAGAGTGATTTGGATGGGTCCCTTGTCTCTATAGGCAGTGTCCTGGGAAGGGAAAGAGTTTTCTCTAAATCAACAGGGTGCTTTCATAGCCTGCGTGGGAGATCCTCCTGAGAGGCTCTAGAGCTAAAAGGAAACTTGACGTGAGTCCTTTCGTCAAGGTAAAGCCTTGAATAGCCTGCCGAAGCGGAAGTTTGGAGCAGAGTCCTTGAAGCATTAGCTTTAGGTTTGTTTTCTTTTAAGGTTAGTAAGCTTTCAGGACACCGAGGATCACGCGTGGGCTCCCTATTCCCTGCAAGAACACCTAGTACCGGCAGGTTCCAATAGGCTGCTAAGAAACATCCAGGCCCGGAAACCTTTCCCAGTCACTCTGTGTATGCTGAGTGTAGGGCAACAGACTGCACTCTTCCTTTGGAGACCTAGGTTTCCTCCGCACTCCAAAGGCTCCAGGAAATCTCTTCTCTTACATCCTACATGTCATGCAAATCTGCCTCATTGCCCTAGGCTGAGCGGCACTGAGAAACCAAAACTGCTTCGGATTCCTTCTAGAGGGTCATACCTTAAGACCCCATATTTACAGGAGAAAGTCGGCTTGCGTTCCTGCTGTAACCAAAGCCCCGTTCTTCGTCTTACAGTGCAGGGTTTTAGAAGAAGCTAAGCCCCGATAGCGAACCTAGATCGCTCCTTTTGGAGGCCGTTGGCTAGACGCAGAACTCCCTGCCAAACCAACTTTATTCAAGGAAGGGACCAGTGTGTAGCTAGAGTGTATATTTACTTGGTAGAAATCACAAGGAGGTAGGCTGCGTGTTCACTGGAAACGGGGAATTTATGGCACAAGGCTTGCTTTTCCATATTGAATGCTCCATTCTTCCTGCCTTGAAGCTACCTAAATAACAGTGTTTTGCACGGGTCCCTGTCACTGTAGGCAGTGTACTGGGAAGGGAAAGAGTTTTCCCTAATCAACAGGGTGCTTTCATAACCTGGGTGGGAGCTCCTCCTGAGACGCTCTAGAGCTAAAAGGAAACTTGACGGGAGTCCTTTCGTCAAGGGAAAGCCTTGAATAGCCTGCCGAAGCGGAAGCTTGGAGCAGAGTCCTTGAGGCTTATATTTAGGTCTGCTTTCTTTTAACGTTAGTAAGCTTTTCAGGGCACCAGGACCTCGCGTGGGCACCCTATTCCCTGCTAGAACACCGAGTTCCGGCAGGCTCCCCTGGCCTGCTAAGAAACATCCAGGCCCGGAAACCTTTCCCAGTCACACTGTGTATGCTGAGTGTAGGGCAACACACTGCACTCTTCCTTGGGAGACCTAGGTTTCCTCAGCACTCCGAAGGCTCCAGGAAATCCCTTCTCTTACAACCTACATGCCATGCAAATCTGCCTCCTTGCCCTAGGCTGAGCGGCACTGAGAAACCAAAACTGCTTCGCATTCCTTGTAGAGGGTCATACCTTAAGTCCCCATATTTACAGGAGAAAGTCGGCTTGCGTTCCTGCTGTAACCAAAGCCCAGTTCTTCCTCTTACAGTGCAGGGTTTTAGAAGAAGCTAAGCCCCGATAGCGAACCTAGATCGCTCCTTGGTGGAGGCCATTGGCTAGACGCAGAACTCCCTGCCAAACCAACTTTATTCAAGGAAGGGACCAGTGTGTAGCTAGAGTGTATATTTACTTGGTAGAAATCACAAGGAGGTAGGCTGCGTGTTCACTGGAAATGGGGAATTTATGGCTCAAGACTTGCTTTTCCATAATGAATGCTCCATTCTTGCTGCCTTGAAGCTACTTAAATAAGAGTGTTTTGGACGGGTCCCTTGTCTCTATAGGCAGTGTACTGGGAAGGGAAAGAGTTTTCTCTGAATCAACAGGGTGCTTTCATAGCTTGCGTGGGAGATCTTCCTGAGAGGCTCTAGAGCTAAAAGGAAACTTGACGGGAGTCCTTTCGTCAAGGTAAAGCCTAGAATAGGGTGCCGAAGCGGAAGCTAGGAGCAGAGTCCTTGAAGCATTACCTTTAAGTTTGTTTTCTTTTAAGGTTAGTAAGCTTTCAGGACACCGAGGATCTCGCGTGGGCTCCCTATTCCCTGCAAGAACACCTAGTACCGGCAGGCTCCACTAGGCTGCTAAGAAACATCCAGGCCCGGAAAACTTTCCCAGTCACTCTGTGTATGCTGAGTGTAGGGCAACACACTGCACTCTTCCTTGGGAGACCTAGGTTTCCTCCGCACTCCAACAGCTCCAGGAAATCTGTTCTCTTCCATCCTACAGGTCATACCAATCTGCCTCATTGCCCTAAGCTGAGCGGCACTGAGAAACCAAAACAGCTTAGCATTCCTTCTACAAAGTCATACCTTAAGACGCCATACTTACAGGAGAAAGTCGGCTTGCGTTCCTGCTGGTACCAGAGCACAGTTCTTCCTCCTACACTGCAGGGTTTTCGAAGAGGCTAAGCCCCGATAGCGTACCTAGAGCGCTCCTTTGGGGAAGCCGTTGGCCACACGCAGAACTCCGTGCCAAACCAACTTTATTAAGGAAGGGACCAGTGTGTAGCTAGAGTGTATATTTACTTGGTAGAAATCACAAGGAGGTAGGCAGCGTGTTCGCTGGAAACAGCCACCTCATGGCACAAGCCTTGCTTTCCCATTTTGAATGCACCATTCATGCTGCCTTGGAGCTACCTAAATAACAGTTTTACGACGGGTGTGTAGTCGCAGTAGTCAGGGCTCTGGGAAGGGAACGAGTGTTCTCTAGATCAACAGGTTGCTTTCATAGCCTGGGTGGGGGCTCCTCCTGAGACGCTCTGGACCTAAAAGGAAACTTGACGGGAGTCCTTTCCTCAAGGTAATGCCTTGAATAGCCTGCCGAAGCGGAAGCTTGGAGCAGAGTCCTTGAGGCTTAAATTTAGGTCTGCTTTCTTTTAACGTTAGTAAGCATTTCAGGGCACCAGGACCTCGCGTGGGCACCCTATTCCCTGCTAGAACACCGAGTTCCGGCAGGCTCCCCTGGCCTGCTAAGAAACATCCAGGCCCGGAAACCTTTCCCAGTCACTCTGTGTATGCTGAGTGTAGGGCAACACACTGCACTATTCCTTGGGAGACCTAGGTTTCCTTAGCACTGCAAAGGCTCCAGGAAATCTCTTCTCTTACAACCTACATGTCATGCAAATCTGCCTCCTTGCCCTAGGCTGAGCGGCACTGAGAAACCAAAACTGCTTTGCATTCCTTCTAGAGGGTCATACCTTAAGACCCCATATTTACAGGAGAAAGTCGGCTTGCGTTCCTGCTGTAACCAAAGCCCCGTTCTTCCTCTTACAGTGCAGGGTTTTAGAAGAAGCTAAGCCCCGATAGCGAACCTAGATCGCTCCTTGGTGGAGGCCGTTGGCTAGACGCAGAACTCCCTGCCAAACCAACTTTATTCAAGGAAGGGACCATTGTGTAGCTAGAGTGTATATTTACTTGGTAGAAATCACAAGGAGGTAGGCTGCGTGTTCACTGGAAACGGGGAATTTATGGCACAAGACTTGCTTTTCCATATTGAATGCTCCATTCTTGCTGCCTTGAAGCTACTTAAATAAGAGTGTTTTGGACGGGTCCCTTGTCTCTATAGGCAGTGTACTGGGAAGGGAAAGAGTTTTCTCTAAATCAACAGGGTGCTTTCATAGCCTGCGTGGGAGATCCTCCTGAGAGGCTCTAGAGCTAAAAGGAAACTTGACGTGAGTCCTTTCATCAAGGTAAAGCCTTGAATAGCCTGGCGAAGTGGAAGTTTGGAACAGAGTCCTTGAAGCATTAGCTTTAGGTTTGTTTTCTTTTAAGGTTAGTAAGCTTTCAGGACACCGAGGATCTCGCGTGGGCTCCCTATTCCCTGCAAGAACACCTAGTACCGGCAGGCTCCACTAGGCTGCTAAGAAACATCCAGGCCCGGAAACCTTTCCCAGTCACTCTGTGTATGCTGAGTGTAGGGCAACACACTGCACTCTTCCTTGGGAGACCTAGGTTTCCTCCGCACTCCAACAGCTCCAGGAAATCTGTTCTCTTCCATCCTACAGGTCATGCCAATCTGCCTCATTGCCCTAAGCTGAGCGGCACTGAGAAACCAAAACTGCTTAGCATTCCTTCTACAAAGTCATACCTTAAGACGCCATACTTACAGGAGAAAGTCGGCTTGCGTTCCTGCTGGTACCAAAGCACAGTTCTTCCTCCTACACTGCAGGGTTTTCGAAGAGGCTAAGCCCCGATAGCGTACCTAGAGCGCTCCTTAGGGGAAGCCGTTGGCCACACGCAGAACTCCGTGCCAAACCAACTTTATTAAGGAAGGGACCAGTGTGTAGGTAGAGTGTATATTTACTTGGTAGAAATCACAAGGAGGTAGGCAGCGTGTTCGCTGGAAACGGCCACCTGATGGCACAAGCCTTGCTTTCCCATTTTGAATGCACCATTCATGCTGCCTTGGAGCTACCTAAATAACAGTTTTAGGACGGGTGTCTAGTCGCAGTAGGCAGGGCTCTGGGAAGGGAACGAGTGTTCTCTAGATCAACAGGGTGCTTTCATAGCCTGGGTGGGAGCTCCTCCTGAGACGCTCTAGAGCTAAAAGGAAACTTGACGGGAGTCCTTTCGTCAAGGTAAAGCCTTGAATAGCCTGCCGAAGCGGAAGCTTGGAGCAGAGTCCTTGAGGCTTAAATTTAGGTCTGCTTTCTTTTGACGTTAGTAAGCTTTTCAGGGCACCAGGACCTCGCATGGGCACCCTATTCCCTGCTAGAACACCGAGTTCCGGCAGGCTCCCCTGGCCTGCTAAGAAACATCCAGGCCAGTAAACCTTTCCCACTCACTCTGTGTATGCTGAGTGTAGGGCAACACACTGCACTCTTCCTTGGGAGACCTAGGTTTCCTCAGCACTCCAAAGGCTCCAGGAAATCTCTTCTCTTACAACCTACATGTCATGCAAATCTGCCTCCTTGCCCTAGGCTGAGCGGCACTGAGAAACCAAAACTGCTTTGCATTCCTTCTAGAGGGTCATACCTTAAGACCCCATATTTACAGGAGAAAGTCGGCTTGCGTTCCTGCTGTAACCAAAGCCCCGTTCTTCCTCTTACAGTGCAGGGTTTTAGAAGAAGCTAAGCCCCGATAGCGAACCTAGATCGCTCCTTGGTGGAGGCCGTTGGCTAGACGCAGAACTCCCTGCCAAACCAACTTTATTCAAGGAAGGGACCAGTGTGTAGCTAGAGTGTATATTTACTTAGTCGAAATCACAAGGAGGTAGGCTGCGTGTTCACTGGAAACGGGGAATTTATGGCACAAGACTTGTTTTCCATATTGAATGCTCCATTCTTGCTGCCTTGAAGCTACTTAAATAAGAGTGATTTGGATGGGTCCCTTGTCTCTATAGGCAGTGTCCTGGGAAGGGAAAGAGTTTTCTCTAAATCAACAGGGTGCTTTCATAGCCTGCATGGGAGATCCTCCTGAGAGGTTCTAGAGCTAAAAGGAAACTTGACGTGAGTCCTTTCGTCAAGGTAAAGCCTGGAATAGCCTGCCGAAGCGGAAGTTTGGAGCAGAGTCCTTGAAGCATTACCTTTAGGTTTGTTTTCTTTGAAGGTTAGTAAGCTTTCAGGACACCGAGGATCACGCGTGGGCTCCCTATTCCCTGCAAGAACACCTAGTACCGGCAGGTTCCACTAGGCTGCTAAGAAACATCCAGGCCCGGAAACCTTTCCCAGTCACTCTGTGTATGCTGAGTGTAGGGCAACAGACTGCACTCTTCCTTTGGAGACCTAGGTTTCCTCCGCACTCCAAAGGCTCGAGGAAATCTCTTCTCTTACATCCTACATGTCATGCAAATCTGCCTCATTGCCCTAGGCTGAGCGGCACTGAGAAACCAAAACTGCTTCGGATTCCTTCTAGAGGGTCATACCTTAAGACCCCATATTTACAGGAGAAAGTCGGCTTGCGTTCCTGCTGTAACCAAAGCCCCGTTCTTCGTCTTACAGTGCAGGGTTTTAGAAGAAGCTAAGCCCCGATAGCGAACCTAGATCGCTCCTTTTGGAGGCCGTTGGCTAGACGCAGAACTCCCTGCCAAACCAACTTTATTCAAGGAAGGGACCAGTGTGTAGCTAGAGTGTATATTTACTTGGTAGAAATCACAAGGAGGTAGGCTGCGTGTTCACTGGAAACGGGGAATTTATGGCACAAGGCTTGCTTTTCCATATTGAGTGCTCCATTCTTGCTGCCTTGAAGCTACCTAAATAACAGTGTTTTGCACGGGTCCCTGTCACTGTAGGCAGTGTACTGGGAAGGGAAAGAGTTTTCCCTAATCAACAGGGTGCTTTCATAACCTGGGTGGGAGCTCCTCCTGAGACGCTCTAGAGCTAAAAGGAAACTTGACGGGAGTCCTTTCCTCAAGGTAAAGCCTTGAATAGCCTGCCGAAGCGGAAGCTTGGAGCAGAGTCCTTGAGGCTTAAATTTAGGTCTGCTTTCTTTTAACGTTAGTAAGCTTTTCAGGGCACCAGGACCTCGCGTGGGCACCCTATTCCCTGCTAGAACACCGAGTTCCGGCAGGCTCCCCTGGCCTGCTAAGAAACATCCAGGCCCGGAAACCTTTCCCAGTCACACTGTGTATGCTGAGTGTAGGGCAACACACTGCACTCTTCCTTGGGAGACCTAGGTTTCCTCAGCACTCCGAAGGCTCCAGGAAATCCCTTCTCTTACAACCTACATGCCATGCAAATCTGCCTCCTTGCCCTAGGCTGAGCGGCACTGAGAAACCAAAACTGCTTCGCATTCCTTCTAGAGGGTCATACCTTAAGACCCCATATTTACAGGAGAAAGTCGGCTTGCGTTCCTGCTGTAACCAAAGCCCAGTTCTTCCTCTTACAGTGCAGGGTTTTAGAAGAAGCTAAGCCCCGATAGCGAACCTAGATCGCTCCTTGGTGGAGGCCATTGGCTAGACGCAGAACTCCCTGCCAAACCAACTTTATTCAAGGAAGGGACCAGTGTGTAGCTAGAGTGTATATTTACTTGGTAGAAATCACAAGGAGGTAGGCTGCGTTTTCACTGGAAATGGGGAATTTATGGCTCAAGACTTGCTTTTCCATAATGAATGCTCCATTCTTGCTGCCTTGAAGCTACTTAAATAAGAGTGTTTTGGACGGGTCCCTTGTCTCTATAGGCAGTGTACTGGGAAGGGAAAGAGTTTTCTCTGAATCAACAGGGTGCTTTCATAGCTTGCGTGGGAGATCTTCCTGAGAGGCTCTAGAGCTAAAAGGAAACTTGACGGGAGTCCTTTCGTCAAGGTAAAGCCTAGAATAGGGTGCCGAAGCGGAAGCTAGGAGCAGAGTCCTTGAAGCATTACCTTTAAGTTTGTTTTCTTTTAAGGTTAGTAAGCTTTCAGGACACCGAGGATCTCGCGTGGGCTCCCTATTCCCTGCAAGAACACCTAGTACCGGCAGGCTCCACTAGGCTGCTAAGAAACATCCAGGCCCGGAAACCTTTCCCAGTCACTCTGTGTATGCTGAGTGTAGGGCAACACACTGCACTCTTCCTTGGGAGACCTAGGTTTCCTCCGCACTCCAACAGCTCCAGGAAATCTGTTCTCTTACATCCTACAGGTCATGCCAATCTGCCTCATTGCCCTAAGCTGAGCGGCACTGAGAAACCAAAACAGCTTAGCATTCCTTCTACAAAGTCATACCTTAAGACGCCATACTTACAGGAGAAAGTCGGCTTGCGTTCCTGCTGGTACCAGAGCACAGTTCTTCCTCCTACACTGCAGGGTTTTCGAAGAGGCTAAGCCCCGATAGCGTACCTAGAGCGCTCCTTTGGGGAAGCCGTTGGCCACACGCAGAACTCCATGCCAAACCAACTTTATTAAGGAAGGGACCAGTGTGTAGCTAGAGTGTATATTTACTTGGTAGAAATCACAAGGAGGTAGGCAGCGTGTTCGCTGGAAACGGCCACCTGATGGCACAAGCCTTGCTTTCCCATTTTGAATGCACCATTCATGCTGCCTTGGAGCTACCTAAATAACAGTTTTAGGACGGGTGTCTAGTCGCAGTAGGCAGGGCTCTGGGAAGGGAACGAGTGTTCTCTAGATCAACAGGTTGCTTTCATAGCCTGGGTGGGGGCTCCTCCTGAGACGCTCTGGAGCTAAAAGGAAACTTGACGGGAGTCCTTTCCTCAAGGTAATGCCTTGAATAGCCTGCCGAAGCGGAAGCTTGGAGCAGAGTCCTTGAGGCTTAAATTTAGGTCTGCTTTCTTTTAACGTTAGTAAGCATTTCAGGGCACCAGGACCTCGCGTGGGCACCCTATTCCCTGCTAGAACACCGAGTTCCGGCAGGCTCCCCTGGCCTGCTAAGAAACATCCAGGCCCGGAAACCTTTCCCAGTCACTTTGTGTATGCTGAGTGTAGGGCAACACACTGCACTCTTCCTTGGGAGACCTAGGTTTCCTCAGCACTCCAAAGGCTCCAGGAAATCTCTTCTCTTACAACCTACATGTCATGCAAATCTGCCTCCTTGCCCTAGGCTTAGCGGCACTGAGAAACCAAAACTGCTTCGTATTCCTTATAGAGTGTCATAACTTAAGACCCCATATTTACAGGAGAAATTCGGCTTGCGTTCCTGCTGTAACCAAAGCCCAGTTCTTCCTCTTACAGTGCACGGTTTTAGAAGAAGCTAAGCCCCGATAGCGAACCTAGATCGCTCCTTGGTGGAGGCCGTTGGCTAGACGCAGAACTCCCTGCCAAACCAACTTTATTCAAGGAAGGGACCAGTGTGTAGCTAGAGTGTATATTTACTTAGTCGAAATCACAAGGAGGTAGGCTGCGTGTTCACTGGAAACGGGGAATTTATGGCACAAGACTTGTTTTCCATATTGAATGCTCCATTCTTGCTGCCTTGAAGCTACTTAAATAAGAGTGATTTGGATGGGTCCCTTGTCTCTATAGGCAGTGTCCTGGGAAGGGAAAGAGTTTTCTCTAAATCAACAGGGTGCTTTCATAGCCTGCGTGGGAGATCCTCCTGAGAGGCTCTAGAGCTAAAAGGAAACTTGACGTGAGTCCTTTCGTCAAGGTAAAGCCTTGAATAGCCTGCCGAAGCGGAAGCTTGGAGCAGAGTCCTTGAAGCATTACCTTTAGGTTTGTTTTCTTTTAAGGTTAGTAAGCTTTCAGGACACCGAGGATCACGCGTGGGCTCCCTATTCCCTGCAAGAACACCTAGTACCGGCAGGTTCCACTAGGCTGCTAAGAAACATCCAGGCCCGGAAACCTTTCCCAGTCACTCTGTGTATGCTGAGTGTAGGGCAACAGACTGCACTCTTCCTTTGGAGACCTAGGTTTCCTCTGCACTCCAAAGGCTCCAGGAAATCTCTTCTCTTACATCCTACATGTCATGCAAATCTGCCTCATTGCCCTAGGCTGAGCGGCACTGAGAAACCAAAACTGCTTCGGATTCCTTCTAGAGGGTCATACCTTAAGACCCCATATTTACAGGAGAAAGTCGGCTTGCGTTCCTGCTGTAACCAAAGCCCCGTTCTTCGTCTTACAGTGCAGGGTTTTAGAAGAAGCTAAGCCCCGATAGCGAACCTAGATCGCTCCTTTTGGAGGCCGTTGGCTAGACGCAGAACTCCCTGCCAAACCAACTTTATTCAAGGAAGGGACCAGTGTGTAGCTAGAGTGTATATTTACTTGGTAGAAATCACAAGGAGGTAGGCTGCGTGTTCACTGGAAACGGGGAATTTATGGCACAAGGCTTGCTTTTCCATATTGAATGCTCCATTCTTGCTGCCTTGAAGCTACCTAAATAACAGTGTTTTGCACGGGTCCCTGTCACTGTAGGCAGTGTACTGGGAAGGGAAAGAGTTTTCCCTAATCAACAGGGTGCTTTCATAACCTGGGTGGGAGCTCCTCCTGAGACGCTCTAGAGCTAAAAGGAAACTTGACGGGAGTCCTTTCCTCAAGGTAAAGCCTTGAATAGCCTGCCGAAGCAGAAGCTTGGAGCAGAGTCCTTGAGGCTTAAATTTAGGTCTGCTTTCTTTTAACGTTAGTAAGCTTTTCAGGGCACCAGGACCTCGCGTGGGCACCCTATTCCCTGCTAGAACACCGAGTTCCGGCAGGCTCCCCTGGCCTGCTAAGAAACATCCAGGCCCGGAAACCTTTCCCAGTCACACTGTGTATGCTGAGTGTAGGGCAACACACTGCACTCTTCCTTGGGAGACCTAGGTTTCCTCAGCACTCCGAAGGCTCCAGGAAATCCCTTCTCTTACAACCTACATGCCATGCAAATCTGCCTCCTTGCCCTAGGCTGAGCGGCACTGAGAAACCAAAACTGCTTCGCATTCCTTGTAGAGGGTCATAACTTAAGACCCCATATTTACAGGAGAAAGTCGGCTTGCGTTCCTGCTGTAACCAAAGCCCAGTTCTTCCTCTTACAGTGCAGGGTTTTAGAAGAAGCTAAGCCCCGATAGCGAACCTAGATCGCTCCTTGGTGGAGGCCATTGGCTAGACGCAGAACTCCCTGCCAAACCCACTTTATTCTAGGAAGGGACCAGTGTGTAGCTAGAGTGTATATTTACTTGGTAGAAATCACAAGGAGGTAGGCTGCGTTTTCACTGGAAATGGGGAATTTATGGCTCAAGACTTGCTTTTCCATAATGAATGCTCCATTCTTGCTGCCTTGAAGCTACTTAAATAAGAGTGTTTTGGACGGGTCCCTTGTCTCTATAGGCAGTGTACTGGGAAGGGAAAGAGTTTTCTCTGAATCAACAGGGTGCTTTCATAGCTTGCGTGGGAGATCTTCCTGAGAGGCTCTAGAGCTAAAAGGAAACTTGACGGGAGTCCTTTCGTCAAGGTAAAGCCTAGAATAGGGTGCCGAAGCGGAAGCTAGGAGCAGAGTCCTTGAAGCATTACCTTTAAGTTTGTTTTCTTTTAAGGTTAGTAAGCTTTCAGGACACCGAGGATCTCGCGTGGGCTCCCTATTCCCAGCAAGAACACCTAGTACCGGCAGGCTCCACTAGGCTGCTAAGAAACATCCAGGCCCGGAAAACTTTCCCAGTCACTCTGTGTATGCTGAGTGTAGGGCAACACACTGCACTCTTCCTTGGGAGACCTAGGTTTCCTCCGCACTCCAACAGCTCCAGGAAATCTGTTCTCTTACATCCTACAGGTCATGCCAATCTGCCTCATTGCCCTAAGCTGAGCGGCACTGAGAAACCAAAACTGCTTAGCATTCCTTCTACAAAGTCATACCTTAAGACGCCATACTTACAGGAGAAAGTCGGCTTGCGTTCCTGCTGGTACCAAAGCACAGTTCTTCCTCCTACACTGCAGGGTTTTCGAAGAGGCTAAGCCCCGATAGCGTACCTAGAGCGCTCCTTTCGGGAAGCCGTTGGCCACACGCAGAACTCCGTGCCAAACCAACTTTATTAAGGAAGGGACCAGTGTGTAGCTAGAGTGTATATTTACTTGGTAGAAATCACAAGGAGGTAGGCAGCGTGTTCGCTGGAAACGGCCACCTGATGGCACAAGCCTTGCTTTCCCATTTTGAATGCACCATTCATGCTGCCTTGGAGCTACCTAAATAACAGTTTTAGGACGGGTGTCTAGTCGCAGTAGGCAGGGCTCTGTGAAGGGAACGAGTGTTCTCTAGATCAACAGGGTGCTTTCATAGCCTGGGTGGGAGCTCCTCCTGAGACGCTCTAGAGCTAAAAGGAAATTGACGGGAGTCCTTTCCTCAAGGTAAAGCCTTGAATAGCCTGCCGAAGCGGAAGCTTGGAGCAGAGTCCTTGAGGCTTAAATTTAGGTCTGCTTTCTTTTAACGTTAGTAAGCATTTCAGGGCACCAGGACCTCGCGTGGGCACCCTATTCCCTGCTAGAACACCGAGTTCCGGCAGGCTCCCCTGGCCTGCTAAGAAACATCCAGGCCCGGAAACCTTTCCCAGTCACTCTGTGTATGCTGAGTGTAGGGCAACACACTGCACTATTCCTTGGGAGACCTAGGTTTCCTCAGCACTGCAAAGGCTCCAGGAAATCTCTTCTCTTACAACCTACATGTCATGCAAATCTGCCTCCTTGCCCTAGGCTGAGCGGCACTGAGAAACCAAAACTGCTTTGCATTCCTTCTAGAGGGTCATACCTTAAGACCCCATATTTACAGGAGAAAGTCGGCTTGCGTTCCTGCTCTAACCAAAGCCCCGTTCTTCCTCTTACAGTGCAGGGTTTTAGAAGAAGCTAAGCCCCGATAGCGAACCTAGATCGCTCCTTGGTGGAGGCCGTTGGCTAGACGCAGAACTCCCTGCCAAACCAACTTTATTCAAGGAAGGGACCATTGTGTAGCTAGAGTGTATATTTACTTGGTAGAAATCACAAGGAGGTAGGCTGCGTGTTCACTGGAAACGGGGAATTTATGGCACAAGACTTGCTTTTCCATATTGAATGCTCCATTCTTGCTGCCTTGAAGCTACTTAAATAAGAGGGTTTTGGACGGGTCCCTTGTCTCTATAGGCAGTGTACTGGGAAGGGAAAGAGTTTTCTCTAAATCAACAGGGTGCTTTCATAGCCTGCGTGGGAGATCCTCCTGAGAGGCTCTAGAGCTAAAAGGAAACTTGACGTGAGTCATTTCATCAAGGTAAAGCCTTGAATAGCCTGGCGAAGTGGAAGTTTGAAACAGAGTCCTTGAAGCATTAGCTTTAGGTTTGTTTTCTTTTAAGGTTAGTAAGCTTTCAGGACACCGAGGATCTCGCGTGGGCTCCCTATTCCCTGCAAGAACACCTAGTACCGGCAGGCTCCACTAGGCTGCTAAGAAACATCCAGGCCCGGAAAACTTTCCCAGTCACTCTGTGTATGCTGAGTGTAGGGCAACACACTGCACTCTTCCTTGGGAGACCTACGTTTCCTCCGCACTCCAACAGCTCCAGGAAATCTGTTCTCTTACATCCTACAGGTCATGCCAATCTGCCTCATTGCCCTAAGCTGAGCGGCACTGAGAAACCAAAACTGCTTAGCATTCCTTCTACAAAGTCATACCTTAAGACGCCATACTTACAGGAGAAAGTCGGCTTGCGTTCCTGCTGGTACCAGAGCACAGTTCTTCCTCGTACACTGCAGGGTTTACGAAGAGGCTAAGCCCCGATAGCGTATCTCGAGCGCTCCTTTGGGGAAGCCGTTGGCCACACGCAGAACTCCGTGCCAAACCAACTTTATTAAGGAAGGGACCAGTGTGTAGCTAGAGTGTATATTTACTTGGTAGAAATTACAAGGAGGTAGGCAGCGTGTTCGCTGGAAACGGCCACCTGATGGCACAAGCCTTGCTTTCCCATTTTGAATGCACCATTCATGCTGCCTTGGAGCTACCTAAATAACAGTTTTAGGACGGGTGTCTAGTCGCAGTAGGCAGGGCTCTGGGAAGGGAACGAGTGTTCTCTAGATCAACAGGTTGCTTTCATAGCCTGGGTGGGGGCTCCTCCTGAGACGCTCTGGAGCTAAAAGGAAACTTGACGGGAGTCCTTTCCTCAAGGTAATGCCTTGAATAGCCTGCCGAAGCGGAAGCTTGGAGCAGAGTCCTTGAGGCTTAAATTTAGGTCTGCTTTCTTTTGACGTTAGTAAGCTTTTCAGGGCACCAGGACCTCGCATGGGCACCCTATTCCCTGCTAGAACACCGAGTTCCGGCAGGCTCCCCTGGCCTGCTAAGAAACATCCAGGCCCGGAAACCTTTCCCAGTCACTCTGTGTATGCTGAGTGTAGGGCAACACACTGCACTATTCCTTGGGAGACCTAGGTTTCCTCAGCACTCCAAAGGCTCCAGGAAATCTCTTCTCTTACAACCTACATGTCATGCAAATCTGCCTCCTTGCCCTAGGCTTAGCGGCACTGAGAAACCAAAACTGCTTCGCATTCCTTCTAGAGTGTCATAACTTAAGACCCCATATTTACAGGAGAAATTCGGCTTGCGTTCCTGCTGTAACCAAAGCCCAGTTCTTCCTCTTACAGTGCAGGGTTTTAGAAGAAGCTAAGCCCCGATAGCGAACCTAGATCGCTCCTTGGTGGAGGCCGTTGGCTAGACGCAGAACTCCCTGCCAAACCAACTTTATTCAAGGAAGGGACCAGTGTGTAGCTAGAGTGTATATTTACTTAGTCGAAATCACAAGGAGGTAGGCTGCGTGTTCACTGGAAACGGGGAATTTATGGCACAAGACTTGTTTTCCATATTGAATGCTCCATTCTTGCTGCCTTGAAGCTACTTAAATAAGAGTGATTTGGATGGGTCCCTTGTCTCTATAGGCAGTGTCCTGGGAAGGGAAAGAGTTTTCTCTAAATCAACAGGGTGCTTTCATAGCCTGCGTGGGAGATCCTCCTGAGAGGCTCTAGAGCTAAAAGGAAACTTGACGTGAGTCCTTTCGTCAAGGTAAAGCCTTGAATAGCCTGCCGAAGCGGAAGTTTGGAGCAGAGTCCTTGAAGCATTACCTTTAGGTTTGTTTTCTTTTAAGGTTAGTAAGCTTTCAGGACACCGAGGATCACGCGTGGGCTCCCTATTCCCTGCAAGAACACCTAGTACCGGCAGGTTCCACTAGGCTGCTAAGAAACATCCAGGCCCGGAAACCTTTCCCAGTCACTCTGTGTATGCTGAGTGTAGGGCAACAGACTGCACTCTTCCTTTGGAGACCTAGGTTTCCTCCGCACTCCAAAGGCTCCAGGAAATCTCTTCTCTTACATCCTACATGTCATGCAAATCTGCCTCATTGCCCTAGGCTGAGCGGCACTGAGAAACCAAAACTGCTTCGGATTCCTTCTAGAGGGTCATACCTTAAGACCCCATATTTACAGGAGAAAGTCGGCTTGCGTTCCTGCTGTAACCAAAGCCCCGTTCTTCGTCTTACAGTGCAGGGTTTTAGAAGAAGCTAAGCCCCGATAGCGAACCTAGATCGCTCCTTTTGGAGGCCGTTGGCTAGACGCAGAACTCCCTGCCAAACCAACTTTATTCAAGGAAGGGACCAGTGTGTAGCTAGAGTGTATATTTACTTGGTAGAAATCACAACGAGGTAGGCTGCGTGTTCACTGGAAACGGGGAATTTATGGCACAAGGCTTGCTTTTCCATATTGAATGCTCCATTCTTGCTGCCTTGAAACTACCTAAATAACAGTGTTTTGCACGGGTCCCTGTCACTGTAGGCAGTGTACTGGGAAGGGAAAGAGTTTTCCCTAATAAACAGGGTGCTTTCATAACCTGGGTGGGAGCTCCTCCTGAGACGCTCTAGAGCTAAAAGGAAACTTGACGGGAGTCCTTTCCTCAAGGTAAAGCCTTGAATAGCCTGCCGAAGCGGAAGCTTGGAGCAGAGTCCTTGAGGCTTAAATTTAGGTCTGCTTTCTTTTAACGTTAGTAAGCTTTTCAGGGCACCAGGACCTCGCGTGGGCACCCTATTCCCTGCTAGAACACCGAGTTCCGGCAGGCTCCCCTGGCCTGCTAAGAAACATCCAGGCCCGGAAACCTTTCCCAGTCACACTGTGTATGCTGAGTGTAGGGCAACACACTGCACTCTTCCTTGGGAGACCTAGGTTTCCTCAGCACTCCGAAGGCTCCAGGAAATCCCTTCTCTTACAACCTACATGCCATGCAAATCTGCCTCCTTGCCCTAGGCTGAGCGGCACTGAGAAACCAAAACTGCTTCGCATTCCTTGTAGAGGGTCATACCTTAAGACCCCATATTTACAGGAGAAAGTCGGCTTGCGTTCCTGCTGTAACCAAAGCCCAGTTCTTCCTCTTACAGTGCAGGGTTTTAGAAGAAGCTAAGCCCCGATAGCGAACCTAGATCGCTCCTTGGTGGAGGCCATTGGCTAGACGCAGAACTCCCTGCCAAACCAACTTTATTCTAGGAAGGGACCAGTGTGTAGCTAGAGTGTATATTTACTTGGTAGAAATCACAAGGAGGTAGGCTGCGTTTTCACTGGAAATGGGGAATTTATGGCTCAAGACTTGCTTTTCCATAATGAATGCTCCATTCTTGCTGCCTTGAAGCTACTTAAATAAGAGTGTTTTGGACGGGTCCCTTGTCTCTATAGGCAGTGTACTGGGAAGGGAAAGAGTTTTCTCTGAATCAACAGGGTGCTTTCATAGCTTGCGTGGGAGATCTTCCTGAGAGGCTCTAGAGCTAAAAGGAAACTTGACGGGAGTCCTTTCGTCAAGGTAAAGCCTAGAATAGGGTGCCGAAGCGGAAGCTAGGAGCAGAGTCCTTGAAGCATTACCTTTAAGTTTGTTTTCTTTTAAGGTTAGTAAGCTTTCAGGACACCGAGGATCTCGCGTGGGCTCCCTATTCCCAGCAAGAACACCTAGTACCGGCAGGCTCCACTAGGCTGCTAAGAAACATCCAGGCCCGGAAAACTTTCCCAGTCACTCTGTCTATGCTGAGTGTAGGGCAACACACTGCACTCTTCCTTGGGAGACCTAGGTTTCCTCCGCACTCCAACAGCTCCAGGAAATCTGTTCTCTTACATCCTACAGGTCATGCCAATCTGCCTCATTGCCCTAAGCTGAGCGGCACTGAGAAACCAAAACTGCTTAGCATTCCTTCTACAAAGTCATACCTTAAGACGCCATACTTACAGGAGAAAGTCGGCTTGCGTTCCTGCTGGTACCAAAGCACAGTTCTTCCTCCTACACTGCAGGGTTTTCGAAGAGGCTAAGCCCCGATAGCGTACCTAGAGCGCTCCTTTCGGGAAGCCGTTGGCCACACGCAGAACTCCGTGCCAAACCAACTTTATTAAGGAAGGGACCAGTGTGTAGCTAGAGTGTATATTTACTTGGTAGAAATCACAAGGAGGTAGGCAGCGTGTTCGCTGGAAACGGCCACCTGATGGCACAAGCCTTGCTTTCCCATTTTGAATGCACCATTCATGCTGCCTTGGAGCTACCTAAATAACAGTTTTAGGACGGGTGTCTAGTCGCAGTAGGCAGGGCTCTGTGAAGGGAACGAGTGTTCTCTAGATCAACAGGGTGCTTTCATAGCCTGGGTGGGAGCTCCTCCTGAGACGCTCTAGAGCTAAAAGGAAATTGACGGGAGTCCTTTCCTCAAGGTAAAGCCTTGAATAGCCTGCCGAAGCGGAAGCTTGGAGCAGAGTCCTTGAGGCTTAAATTTAGGTCTGCTTTCTTTTAACGTTAGTAAGCATTTCAGGGCACCAGGACCTCGCGTGGGCACCCTATTCCCTGCTAGAACACCGAGTTCCGGCAGGCTCCCCTGGCCTGCTAAGAAACATCCAGGCCCGGAAACCTTTCCCAGTCACTCTGTGTATGCTGAGTGTAGGGCAACACACTGCACTATTCCTTGGGAGACCTAGGTTTCCTCAGCACTGCAAAGGCTCCAGGAAATCTCTTCTCTTACAACCTACATGTCATGCAAATCTGCCTCCTTGCCCTAGGCTGAGCGGCACTGAGAAACCAAAACTGCTTTGCATTCCTTCTAGAGGGTCATACCTTAAGACCCCATATTTACAGGAGAAAGTCGGCTTGCGTTCCTGCTGTAACCAAAGCCCCGTTCTTCCTCTTACAGTGCAGGGTTTTAGAAGAAGCTAAGCCACGATAGCGAACCTAGATCGCTCCTTGGTGGAGGCCGTTGGCTAGACGCAGAACTCCCTGCCAAACCAACTTTATTCAAGGAAGGGACCATTGTGTAGCTAGAGTGTATATTTACTTGGTAGAAATCACAAGGAGGTAGGCTGCGTGTTCACTGGAAACGGGGAATTTATGGCACAAGACTTGCTTTTCCATATTGAATGCTCCATTCTTGCTGCCTTGAAGCTACTTAAATAAGAGGGTTTTGGACGGGTCCCTTGTCTCTATAGGCAGTGTACTGGGAAGGGAAAGAGTTTTCTCTAAATCAACAGGGTGCTTTCATAGCCTGCGTGGGAGATCCTCCTGAGAGGCTCTAGAGCTAAAAGGAAACTTGACGTGAGTCATTTCATCAAGGTAAAGCCTTGAATAGCCTGGCGAAGTGGAAGTTTGAAAGAGAGTCCTTGAAGCATTAGCTTTAGGTTTGTTTTCTTTTAAGGTTAGTAAGCTTTCAGGACACCGAGGATCTCGCGTGGGCTCCCTATTCCCTGCAAGAACACCTAGTACCGGCAGGCTCCACTAGGCTGCTAAGAAACATCCAGGCCCGGAAACCTTTCCCAGTCACTCTGTGTATGCTGAGTGTAGGGCAACACACTGCACTCTTCCTTGGGAGACCTACGTTTCCTCCGCACTCCAACAGCTCCAGGAAATCTGTTCTCTTACATCCTACAGGTCATGCCAATCTGCCTCATTGCCCTAAGCTGAGCGGCACTGAGAAACCAAAACTGCTTAGCATTCCTTCTACAAAGTCATACCTTAAGACGCCATACTTACAGGAGAAAGTCGGCTTGCGTTCCTGCTGGTACCAAAGCACAGTTCTTCCTCCTACACTGCAGGGTTTTCGAAGAGGCTAAGCCCCGATAGCGTACCTCGAGCGCTCCTTAGGGGAAGCCGTTGGCCACACGCAGAACTCCGTGCCAAACCAAATTTATTAAGGAAGGGACCAGTGTGTAGGTAGAGTGTATATTTACTTGGTAGAAATCACAAGGAGGTAGGCAGCGTGTTCGCTGGAAACGGCCACCTGATGGCACAAGCCTTGCTTTCCCATTTTGAATGCACCATTCATGCTGCCTTGGAGCTACCTAAATAACAGTTTTAGGACGGGTGTCTAGTCGCAGTAGGCAGGGCTCTGGGAAGGGAACGAGTGTTCTCTAGATCAACAGGGTGCTTTCATAGCCTGGGTGGGAGCTCCTCCTGAGACGCTCTAGAGCTAAAAGGAAACTTGACGGGAGTCCTTTCGTCAAGGTAAAGCCTTGAATAGCCTGCCGAAGTGGAAGCTTGGAGCAGAGTCCTTGAGGCTTAAATTTAGGTCTGCTTTCTTTTGACGTTAGTAAGCTTTTCAGGGCACCAGGACCTCGCATGGGCACCCTATTCCCTGCTAGAACACCGAGTTCCGGCAGGCTCCCCTGGCCTGCTAAGAAACATCCAGGCCCGGAAACCTTTCCCAGTCACTCTGTGTATGCTGAGTGTAGGGCAACACACTGCACTCTTCCTTGGGAGACCTAGGTTTCCTCAGCACTCCAAAGGCTCCAGGAAATCTCTTCTCTTACAACCTACATGTCATGCAAATCTGCCTCCTTGCCCTAGGCTTAGCGGCACTGAGAAACCAAAACTGCTTCGCATTCCTTCTAGAGTGTCATAATTTAAGACCCCATATTTACAGGAGAAATTCGGCTTGCGTTCCTGCTGTAACCAAAGCCCAGTTCTTCCTCTTACAGTGCAGGGTTTTAGAAGAAGCTAAGCCCCGATAGCGAACCTAGATCGCTCCTTGGTGGAGGCCGTTGGCTAGACGCAGAACTCCCTGCCAAACCAACTTTATTCAAGGAAGGGACCAGTGTGTAGCTAGAGTCTATATTTACTTGGTAGAAATCACAAGGAGGTAGGCTGCGTGTTCACTGGAAACGGGGAATTTATGGCACAAGACTTGCTTTTCCATATTGAATGCTCCATTCTTGCTGCCTTGAAGCTACTTAAATAAGAGTGTTTTGGACGGGTCCCTTGTCTCTATAGGCAGTGTACTGGGAAGGGAAAGAGTTTTCTCTAAATCAACAGGGTGCTTTCATAGCCTGCGTGGGAGATCCTCCTGAGAGGCTCTAGAGCTAAAAGGAAACTTGACGTGAGTCCTTTCATCAAGGTAAAGCCTTGAATAGCCTGGCGAAGTGGAAGTTTGGAACAGAGTCCTTGAAGCATTAGCTTTAGGTTTGTTTTCTTTTAAGGTTAGTAAGCTTTCAGGACACCGAGGATCTCGCGTGGGCTCCCTATTCCCTGCAAGAACACCTAGTACCGGCAGGCTCCACTAGGCTGCTAAGAAACATCCAGGCCCGGAAAACTTTCCCAGTCACTCTGTGTATTCTGAGTGTAGGGCAACACACTGCACTCTTCCTTGGGAGACCTAGGTTCCCTCCGCACTCCAACAGCTCCAGGAAATCTGTTCTCTTACATCCTACAGGTCATGCCAATCTGCCTCATTGCCCTAAGCTGAGCGGCACTGAGAAACCAAAACTGCTTAGCATTCCTTCTACAAAGTCATACCTTAAGACGCCATACTTACAGGAGAAAGTCGACTTGCGTTCCTGCTGGTACCAAAGCACAGTTCTTCCTCCTACACTGCAGGGTTTTCGAAGAGGCTAAGCCCCGATAGCGTACCTCGAGCGCTCCTTAGGGGAAGCCGTTGGCCACACGCAGAACTCCGTGCCAAACCAAATTTATTAAGGAAGGGACCAGTGTGTAGGTAGAGTGTATATTTACTTGGTAGAAATCACAAGGAGGTAGGCAGCGTGTTCGCTGGAAACGGCCACCTGATGGCACAAGCCTTGCTTTCCCATTTTGAATGCACCATTCATGCTGCCTTGGAGCTACCTAAATAACAGTTTTAGGACGGGTGTCTAGTCGCAGTAGGCAGGGCTCTGGGAAGGGAACGAGTGTTCTCTAGATCAACAGGGTGCTTTCATAGCCTGGGTGGGAGCTCCTCCTGAGACGCTCTAGAGCTAAAAGGAAACTTGACGGGAGTCCTTTCGTCAAGGTAAAGCCTTGAATAGCCTGCCGAAGCGGAAGCTTGGAGCAGAGTCCTTGAGGCTTAAATTTAGGTCTGCTTTCTTTTGACGTTAGTAAGCTTTTCAGGGCACCAGGACCTCGCATGGGCACCCTATTCCCTGCTAGAACACCGAGTTCCGGCAGGCTCCCCTGGCCTGCTAAGAAACAACCAGGCCCGGAAACCTTTCCCAGTCACTCTGTGTATGCTGAGTGTAGGGCAACACACTGCACTCTTCCTTGGGAGACCTAGGTTTCCTCAGCACTCCAAAGGCTCCAGGAAATCTCTTCTCTTACAACCTACATGTCATGCAAATCTGCCTCCTTGCCCTAGGCTTAGCGGCACTGAGAAATCAAAACTGCTTCGCATTCCTTCTAGAGTGTCATAACTTAAGACCCCATATTTACAGGAGAAATTCGGCTTGCGTTCCTGCTGTAACCAAAGCCCAGTTCTTCCTCTTACAGTGCAGGGTTTTAGAAGAAGCTAAGCCCCGATAGCGAACCTAGATCGCTCCTTGGTGGAGGCCGTTGGCTAGACGCAGAACTCCCTGCCAAACCAACTTTATTCAAGGAAGGGACCAGTGTGTAGCTAGAGTGTATATTTACTTAGTCGAAATCACAAGGAGGTAGGCTGCGTGTTCACTGGAAACGGGGAATTTATGGCACAAGACTTGTTTTCCATATTGAATGCTCCATTCTTGCTGCCTTGAAGCTACTTAAATAAGAGTGATTTGGATGGGTCCCTTGTCTCTATAGGCAGTGTCCTGGGAAGGGAAAGAGTTTTCTCTAAATCAACAGGGTGCTTTCATAGCCTGCGTGGGAGATCCTCCTGAGAGTCTCTAGAGCTAAAAGGAAACTTGACGTGAGTCCTTTCGTCAATGTAAAGCCTTGAATAGCCTGCCGAAGCGGAAGTTTGGAGCAGAGTCCTTGAAGCATTACCTTTAGGTTTGTTTTCTTTTAAGGTTAGTAAGCTTTCAGGACACCGAGGATCACGCGTGGGCTCCCTATTCCCTGCAAGAACACCTAGTACCGGCAGGTTCCACTAGGCTGCTAAGAAACATCCAGGCCCGGAAACCTTTCCCAGTCACTCTGTGTATGCTGAGTGTAGGGCAACAGACTGCACTCTTCCTTTGGAGACCTAGGTTTCCTCCGCACTCCAAAGGCTCCAGGAAATCTCTTCTCTTACATCCTACATGTCATGCAAATCTGCCTCATTGCCCTAGGCTGAGCGGCACTGAGAAACCAAAACTGCTTCGGATTCCTTCTAGAGGGTCATACATTAAGACCCCATATTTACAGGAGAAAGTCGGCTTGCGTTCCTGCTGTAACCAAAGCCCCGTTCTTCGTCTTACAGTGCAGGGTTTTAGAAGAAGCTAAGCCCCGATAGCGAACCTAGATCGCTCCTTTTGGAGGCCGTTGGCTAGACGCAGAACTCCCTGCCAAACCAACTTTATTCAAGGAAGGGACCAGTGTGTAGCTAGAGTGTATATTTACTTGGTAGAAATCACAAGGAGGTAGGCTGCGTGTTCACTGGAAACGGGGAATTTATGGCACAAGGCTTGCTTTTCCATATTGAATGCTCCATTCTTGCTGCCTTGAAACTACCTAAATAACAGTGTTTTGCACGGGTCCCTGTCACTGTAGGCAGTGTACTGGGAAGGGAAAGAGTTTTCCCTAATAAACAGGGTGCTTTCATATCCTGGGTGGGAGCTCCTCCTGAGACGCTCTAGAGCTAAAAGGAAACTTGACGGGAGTCCTTTCCTCAAGGTAAAGCCTTGAATAGCCTGCCGAAGCGGAAGCTTGGAGCAGAGTCCTTGAGGCTTAAATTTAGGTCTGCTTTCTTTTAACGTTAGTAAGCTTTTCAGGGCACCAGGACCTCGCGTGGGCACCCTATTCCCTGCTAGAACACCGAGTTCCGGCAGGCTCCCCTGGCCTGCTAAGAAACATCCAGGCCCGGAAACCTTTCCCAGTCACACTGTGTATGCTGAGTGTAGGGCAACACACTGCACTCTTCCTTGGGAGACCTAGGTTTCCTCAGCACTCCGAAGGCTCCAGGAAATCCCTTCTCTTACAACCTACATGCCATGCAAATCTGCCTCCTTGCCCTAGGCTGAGCGGCACTGAGAAACCAAAACTGCTTCGCATTCCTTGTAGAGGGTCATACCTTAAGACCCCATATTTACAGGAGAAAGTCGGCTTGCGTTCCTGCTGTAACCAAAGCCCAGTTCTTCCTCTTACAGTGCAGGGTTTTAGAAGAAGCTAAGCCCCGATAGCGAACCTAGATCGCTCCTTGGTGGAGGCCATTGGCTAGACGCAGAACTCCCTGCCAAACCAACTTTATTCTAGGAAGGGACCAGTGTGTAGCTAGAGTGTATATTTACTTGGTAGAAATCACAAGGAGGTAGGCTGCGTTTTCACTGGAAATGGGGAATTTATGGCTCAAGACTTGCTTTTCCATAATGAATGCTCCATTCTTGCTGCCTTGAAGCTACTTAAATAAGAGTGTTTTGGACGGGTCCCTTGTCTCTATAGGCAGTGTACTGGGAAGGGAAAGAGTTTTCTCTGAATCAACAGGGTGCTTTCATAGCTTGCGTGGGAGATCTTCCTGAGAGGCTCTAGAGCTAAAAGGAAACTTGACGGGAGTCCTTTCGTCAAGGTAAAGCCTAGAATAGGGTGCCGAAGCGGAAGCTAGGAGCAGAGTCCTTGAAGCATTACCTTTAAGTTTGTTTTCTTTTAAGGTTAGTAAGCTTTCAGGACACCGAGGATCTCGCGTGGGCTCCCTATTCCCTGCAAGAACACCTAGTACCGGCAGGCTCCACTAGGCTGCTAAGAAACATCCAGGCCCGGAAACCTTTCCCAGTCACTCTGTGTATGCTGAGTGTAGGGCAACACACTGCACTCTTCCTTGGGAGACCTAGGTTTCCTCCGCACTCCAACAGCTCCAGGAAATCTGTTCTCTTACATCCTACAGGTCATGCCAATCTGCCTCATTGCCCTAAGCTGAGCGGCACTGAGAAACCAAAACAGCTTAGCATTCCTTCTACAAAGTCATACCTTAAGACGCCATACTTACAGGAGAAAGTCGGCTTGCGTTCCTGCTGGTACCAAAGCACAGTTCTTCCTCCTACACTGCAGGGTTTTCGAAGAGGCTAAGCCCCGATAGCGTACCTAGAGCGCTCCTTAGGGGAAGCCGTTGGCCACACGCAGAACTCCGTGCCAAACCAAATTTATTAAGGAAGGGACCAGTGTGTAGGTAGAGTGTATATTTACTTGGTAGAAATCACAAGGAGGTAGGCAGCGTGTTCGCTGGAAACGGCCACCTGATGGCACAAGCCTTGCTTTCCAATTTTGAATGCACCATTCATGCTGCCTTGGAGCTACCTAAATAACAGTTTTAGGACGGGTGTCTAGTCGCAGTAGGCAGGGCTCTGGGAAGGGAACGAGTGTTCTCTAGATCAACAGGTTGCTTTCATAGCCTGGGTGGGGGCTCCTCCTGAGACGCTCTGGAGCTAAAAGGAAACTTGACGGGAGTCCTTTCCTCAAGGTAATGCCTTGAATAGCCTGCCGAAGCGGAAGCTTGGAGCAGAGTCCTTGAGGCTTAAATTTAGGTCTGCTTTCTTTTAACGTTAGTAAGCATTTCAGGGCACCAGGACCTCGCGTGGGCACCCTATTCCCTGCTAGAACACCGAGTTCCGGCAGGCTCCCCTGGCCTGCTAAGAAACATCCAGGCCCGGAAACCTTTCCCAGTCACTCTGTGTATGCTGAGTGTAGGGCAACACACTGCACTATTCCTTGGGAGACCTAGGTTTCCTCAGCCCTCCAAAGGCTCCAGGAAATCTCTTCTCTTACAACCTACATGTCATGCAAATCTGCCTCCTTGCCCTAGGCTGAGCGGCACTGAGAAACCAAAACTGCTTTGCATTCCTTCTAGAGGGTCATACCTTAAGACCCCATATTTACAGGAGAAAGTCGGCTTGCGTTCCTGCTGTAACCAAAGCCCCGTTCTTCCTCTTACAGTGCAGGGTTTTAGAAGAAGCTAAGCCCCGATAGCGAACCTAGATCGCTCCTTGGTGGAGGCCGTTGGCTAGACGCAGAACTCCCTGCCAAACCAACTTTATTCAAGGAAGGGACCAGTGTGTAGCTAGAGTGTATATTTACTTGGTAGAAATCACAAGGAGGTAGGCTGCGTTTTCACTGGAAATGGGGAATTTATGGCTCAAGACTTGCCTTTCCATAATGAATGCTCCATTCTTGCTGCCTTGAAGCTACTTAAATAAGAGTGTTTTGGACGGGTCCCTTGTCTCTATAGGCAGTGTACTGGGAAGGGAAAGAGTTTTCTCTGAATCAACAGGGTGCTTTCATAGCTTGCGTGGGAGATCTTCCTGAGAGGCTCTAGAGCTAAAAGGAAACTTGACGGGAGTCCTTTCGTCAAGGTAAAGCCTAGAATAGGGTGCCGAAGCGGAAGCTAGGAGCAGAGTCCTTGAAGCATTACCTTTAAGTTTGTTTTCTTTTAAGGTTAGTAAGCTTTCAGGACACCGAGGATCTCGCGTGGGCTCCCTATTCCCAGCAAGCACACCTAGTACCGGCAGGCTCCACTAGGCTGCTAAGAAACATCCAGGCCCGGAAAACTTTCCCAGTCACTCTGTGTATGCTGAGTGTAGGGCAACACACTGCACTCTTCCTTGGGAGACCTAGGTTTCCTCCGCACTCCAACAGCTCCAGGAAATCTGTTCTCTTCCATCCTACAGGTCATGCCAATCTGCCTCATTGCCCTAAGCTGAGCGGCACTGAGAAACCAAAACAGCTTAGCATTCCTTCTACAAAGTCATACCTTAAGACGCCATACTTACAGGAGAAAGTCGGCTTGCGTTCCTGCTGGTACCAGAGCACAGTTCTTCCTCTTACAGTGCAGGGTTTTGGAAGAGGCTAAGCCCCGATAGCGTACCTAGAGCGCTCCTTTGGGGAAGCCGTTGGCCACACGCAGAACTCCGTGCCAAACCAACTTTATTAAGGAAGGGACCAGTGTGTAGCTAGAGTGTATATTTACTTGGTAGAAATCACAAGGAGGTAGGCAGCGTGTTCGCTGGAAACGGCCACCTGATGGCACAAGCCTTGCTTTCCCATTTTGAATGCACCATTCATGCTGCCTTGGAGCTACCTAAATAACAGTTTTAGGACGGGTGTCTAGTCGCAGTAGGCAGGGCTCTGGGAAGGGAACGAGTGTTCTCTAGATCAACAGGTTGCTTTCATAGCCTGGGTGGGGGCTCCTCCTGAGACGCTCTGGAGCTAAAAGGAAACTTGACGGGAGTCCTTTCCTCAAGGTAATGCCTTGAATAGCCTGCCGAAGCGGAAGCTTGGAGCAGAGTCCTTGAGGCTTAAATTTAGGTCTGCTTTCTTTTAACGTTAGTAAGCATTTCAGGGCACCAGGACCTCGCGTGGGCACCCTATTCCCTGCTAGAACACCGAGTTCCGGCAGGCTCCCCTGGCCTGCTAAGAAACATCCAGGCCCGGAAACCTTTCCCAGTCACTCTGTGTATGCTGAGTGTAGGGCAACACACTGCACTATTCCTTGGGAGACCTAGGTTTCCTCAGCCCTCCAAAGGCTCCAGGAAATCTCTTCTCTTACAACCTACATGTCATGCAAATCTGCCTCCTTGCCCTAGGCTGAGCGGCACTGAGAAACCAAAACTGCTTTGCATTCCTTCTAGAGGGTCATACCTTAAGACCCCATATTTACAGGAGAAAGTCGGCTTGCGTTCCTGCTGTAACCAAAGCCCCGTTCTTCCTCTTACAGTGCAGGGTTTTAGAAGAAGCTAAGCCCCGATAGCGAACCTAGATCGCTCCTTGGTGGAGGCCGTTGGCTAGACGCAGAACTCCCTGCCAAACCAACTTTATTCAAGGAAGGGACCAGTGTGTAGCTAGAGTGTATATTTACTTAGTCGAAATCACAAGGAGGTAGGCTGCGTGTTCACTGGAAACGGGGAATTTATGGCACAAGACTTGTTTTCCATATTGAATACTCCATTCTTGCTGCCTTGAAGCTACTTAAATAAGAGTGATTTGGATGGGTCCCTTGTCTCTATAGGCAGTGTCCTGGGAAGGGAAAGAGTTTTCTCTAAATCAACAGGGTGCTTTCATAGCCTGCGTGGGAGATCCTCCTGAGAGGCTCTAGAGCTAAAAGGAAACTTGACGTGAGTCCTTTCGTCAAGGTAAAGCCTTGAATAGCCTGCCGAAGCGGAAGTTTGGAGCAGAGTCCTTGAAGCATTACCTTTAGGTTTGTTTTCTTTTAAGGTTAGTAAGCTTTCAGGACACCGAGGATCACGCGTGGGCTCCCTATTCCCTGCAAGAACCCCTAGTACCGGCAGGTTCCACTAGGCTGCTAAGAAACATCCAGGCCCGGAAACCTTTCCCAGTCACTCTGTGTATGCTGAGTGTAGGGCAACAGACTGCACTCTTCCTTTGGAGACCTAGGTTTCCTCCGCACTCCAAAGGCTCCAGGAAATCTCTTCTCTTACATCCTACATGTCATGCAAATCTGCCTCATTGCCCTAGGCTGAGCGGCACTGAGAAACCAAAACTGCTTCGGATTCCTTCTAGAGGGTCATACTTTAAGACCCCATATTTACAGGAGAAAGTCGGCTTGCGTTCCTGCTGTAACCAAAGCCCAGTTCTTCGTCTTACAGTGCAGGGTTTTAGAAGAAGCTAAGCCCCGATAGCGAACCTAGATCGCTCCTTTTGGAGGCCGTTGGCTAGACGCAGAACTCCCTGCCAAACCAACTTTATTCAAGGAAGGGACCAGTGTGTAGCTAGAGTGTATATTTACTTGGTAGAAATCACAAGGAGGTAGGCTGCGTGTTCACTGGAAACGGGGAATTTATGGCACAAGGCTTGCTTTTCCTTATTGAATGCTCCATTCTTGCTGCCTTGAAGCTACTTAAATAAGAGTGTTTTGGACGGGTCCCTTGTCTCTATAGGCAGTGTACTGGGAAGGGAAAGAGTTTTCTCTGAATCAACAGGGTGCTTTCATAGCTTGCGTGGGAGATCTTCCTGAGAGGCTCTAGAGCTAAAAGGAAACTTGACGGGAGTCCTTTCGTCAAGGTAAAGCCTAGAATAGGGTGCCGAAGCGGAAGCTAGGAGCAGAGTCCTTGAAGCATTACCTTTAAGTTTGTTTTCTTTTAAGGTTAGTAAGCTTTCAGGACACCGAGGATCTCGCGTGGGCTCCCTATTCCCAGCAAGCACACCTAGTACCGGCAGGCTCCACTAGGCTGCTAAGAAACATCCAGGCCCGGAAAACTTTCCCAGTCACTCTGTGTATGCTGAGTGTAGGGCAACACACTGCACTCTTCCTTGGGAGACCTACGTTTCCTCCGCACTCCAACAGCTCCAGGAAATCTGTTCTCTTACATCCTACAGGTCATGCCAATCTGCCTCATTGCCCTAAGCTGAGCGGCACTGAGAAACCAAAACAGCTTAGCATTCCTTCTACAAAGTCATACCTTAAGACGCCATACTTACAGGAGAAAGTCGGCTTGCGTTCCTGCTGGTACCAGAGCACAGTTCTTCCTCCTACACTGCAGGGTTTTCGAAGAGGCTAAGCCCCGATAGCGTACCTAGAGCGCTCCTTTGGGGAAGCCGTTGGCCACACGCAGAACTCCGTGCCAAACCAACTTTATTAAGGAAGGGACCAGTGTGTAGCTAGAGTGTATATTTACTTGGTAGAAATCACAAGGAGGTAGGCAGCGTGTTCGCTGGAAACGGCCACCTGATGGCACAAGCCTTGCTTTCCCATTTTGAATGCACCATTCATGCTGCCTTGGAGCTACCTAAATAACAGTTTTAGGACGGGTGTCTAGTCGCAGTAGGCAGGGCTCTGGGAAGGGAACGAGTGTTCTCTAGATCAACAGGTTGCTTTCATAGCCTGGGTGGGGGCTCCTCCTGAGACGCTCTGGAGCTAAAAGGAAACTTGACGGGAGTCCTTTCCTCAAGGTAATGCCTTGAATAGCCTGCCGAAGCGGAAGCTTGGAGCAGAGTCCTTGAGGCTTAAATTTAGGTCTGCTTTCTTTTAACGTTAGTAAGCATTTCAGGGCACCAGGACCTCGCGTGGGCACCCTATTCCCTGCTAGAACACCGAGTTCCGGCAGGCTCCCCTGGCCTGCTAAGAAACATCCAGGCCCGGAAACCTTTCCCAGTCACTCTGTGTATGCTGAGTGTAGGGCAACACACTGCACTATTCCTTGGGAGACCTAGGTTTCCTCAGCCCTCCAAAGGCTCCAGGAAATCTCTTCTCTTACAACCTACATGTCATGCAAATCTGCCTCCTTGCCCTAGGCTGAGCGGCACTGAGAAACCAAAACTGCTTTGCATTCCTTCTAGAGGGTCATACCTTAAGACCCCATATTTACAGGAGAAAGTCGGCTTGCGTTCCTGCTGTAACCAAAGCCCCGTTCTTCCTCTTACAGTGCAGGGTTTTAGAAGAAGCTAAGCCCCGATAGCGAACCTAGATCGCTCCTTGGTGGAGGCCGTTGGCTAGACGCAGAACTCCCTGCCAAACCAACTTTATTCAAGGAAGGGACCAGTGTGTAGCTAGAGTGTATATTTACTTAGTCGAAATCACAAGGAGGTAGGCTGCGTGTTCACTGGAAACGGGGAATTTATGGCACAAGACTTGTTTTCCATATTGAATGCTCCATTCTTGCTGCCTTGAAGCTACTTAAATAAGAGTGATTTGGATGGGTCCCTTGTCTCTATAGGCAGTGTCCTGGGAAGGGAAAGAGTTTTCTCTAAATCAACAGGGTGCTTTCATAGCCTGCGTGGGAGATCCTCCTGAGAGGCTCTAGAGCTAAAAGGAAACTTGACGTGAGTCCTTTCGTCAAGGTAAAGCCTTGAATAGCCTGCCGAAGCGGAAGTTTGGAGCAGAGTCCTTGAAGCATTACCTTTAGGTTTGTTTTCTTTTAAGGTTAGTAAGCTTTCAGGACACCGAGGATCACGCGTGGGCTCCCTATTCCCTGCAAGAACCCCTAGTACCGGCAGGTTCCACTAGGCTGCTAAGAAACATCCAGGCCCGGAAACCTTTCCCAGTCACTCTGTGTATGCTGAGTGTAGGGCAACAGACTGCACTCTTCCTTTGGAGACCTAGGTTTCCTCCGCACTCCAACGGCTCCAGGAAATCTCTTCTCTTACATCCTACATGTCATGCAAATCTGCCTCATTGCCCTAGGCTGAGCGGCACTGAGAAACCAAAACTGCTTCGGATTCCTTCTAGAGGGTCATACTTTAAGACCCCATATTTACAGGAGAAAGTCGGCTTGCGTTCCTGCTGTAACCAAAGCCCCGTTCTTCGTCTTACAGTGCAGGGTTTTAGAAGAAGCTAAGCCCCGATAGCGAACCTAGATCGCTCCTTTTGGAGGCCGTTGGCTAGACGCAGAACTCCCTGCCAAACCAACTTTATTCAAGGAAGGGACCAGTGTGTAGCTAGAGTGTATATTTACTTGGTAGAAATCACAAGGAGGTAGGCTGCGTGTTCACTGGAAACGGGGAATTTATGGCACAAGGCTTGCTTTTCCTTATTGAATGCTCCATTCTTGCTGCCTTGAAGCTACTTAAATAAGAGTGTTTTGGACGGGTCCCTTGTCTCTATAGGCAGTGTACTGGGAAGGGAAAGAGTTTTCTCTGAATCAACAGGGTGCTTTCATAGCTTGCGTGGGAGATCTTCCTGAGAGGCTCTAGAGCTAAAAGGAAACTTGACGGGAGTCCTTTCGTCAAGGTAAAGCCTAGAATAGGGTGCCGAAGCGGAAGCTAGGAGCAGAGTCCTTGAAGCATTACCTTTAAGTTTGTTTTCTTTTAAGGTTAGTAAGCTTTCAGGACACCGAGGATCTCGCGTGGGCTCCCTATTCCCAGCAAGCACACCTAGTACCGGCAGGCTCCACTAGGCTGCTAAGAAACATCCAGGCCCGGAAAACTTTCCCAGTCACTCTGTGTATGCTGAGTGTAGGGCAACACACTGCACTCTTCCTTGGGAGACCTAGGTTTCCTCCGCACTCCAACAGCTCCAGGAAATCTGTTCTCTTCCATCCTACAGGTCATGCCAATCTGCCTCATTGCCCTAAGCTGAGCGGCACTGAGAAACCAAAACAGCTTAGCATTCCTTCTACAAAGTCATACCTTAAGACGCCATACTTACAGGAGAAAGTCGGCTTGCGTTCCTGCTGGTACCAGAGCACAGTTCTTCCTCCTACACTGCAGGGTTTTCGAAGAGGCTAAGCCCCGATAGCGTACCTAGAGCGCTCCTTTGGGGAAGCCGTTGGCCACACGCAGAACTCCGTGCCAAACCAACTTTATTAAGGAAGGGACCAGTGTGTAGCTAGAGTGTATATTTACTTGGTAGAAATCACAAGGAGGTAGGCAGCGTGTTCGCTGGAAACGGCCACCTGATGGCACAAGCCTTGCTTTCCCATTTTGAATGCACCATTCATGCTGCCTTGGAGCTACCTAAATAACAGTTTTAGGACGGGTGTCTAGTCGCAGTAGGCAGGGCTCTGGGAAGGGAACGAGTGTTCTCTAGATCAACAGGTTGCTTTCATAGCCTGGGTGGGGGCTCCTCCTGAGACGCTCTGGAGCTAAAAGGAAACTTGACGGGAGTCCTTTCCTCAAGGTAATGCCTTGAATAGCCTGCCGAAGCGGAAGCTTGGAGCAGAGTCCTTGAGGCTTAAATTTAGGTCTGCTTTCTTTTAACGTTAGTAAGCATTTCAGGGCACCAGGACCTCGCGTGGGCACCCTATTCCCTGCTAGAACACCGAGTTCCGGCAGGCTCCCCTGGCCTGCTAAGAAACATCCAGGCCCGGAAACCTTTCCCAGTCACTCTGTGTATGCTGAGTGTAGGGCAACACACTGCACTATTCCTTGGGAGACCTAGGTTTCCTCCGCACTCCAAAGGCTCCAGGAAATCTCTTCTCTTACAACCTACATGTCATGCAAATCTGCCTCCTTGCCCTAGGCTGAGCGGCACTGAGAAACCAAAACTGCTTTGCATTCCTTCTAGAGGGTCATACCTTAAGACCCCATATTTACAGGAGAAAGTCGGCTTGCGTTCCTGCTGTAACCAAAGCCCCGTTCTTCCTCTTACAGTGCAGGGTTTTAGAAGAAGCTAAGCCCCGATAGCGAACCTAGATCGCTCCTTGGTGGAGGCCGTTGGCTAGACGCAGAACTCCCTGCCAAACCAACTTTATTCAAGGAAGGGACCAGTGTGTAGTTAGAGTGTATATTTACTTAGTCGAAATCACAAGGAGGTAGGCTGCGTGTTCACTGGAAACGGGGAATTTATGGCACAAGACTTGTTTTCCATATTGAATGCTCCATTCTTGCTGCCTTGAAGCTACTTAAATAAGAGTGATTTGGATGGGTCCCTTGTCTCTATAGGCAGTGTCCTGGGAAGGGAAAGAGTTTTCTCTAAATCAACAGGGTGCTTTCATAGCCTGCGTGGGAGATCCTCCTGAGAGGCTCTAGAGCTAAAAGGAAACTTGACGTGAGTCCTTTCGTCAAGGTAAAGCCTTGAATAGCCTGCCGAAGCGGAAGTTTGGAGCAGAGTCCTTGAAGCATTACCTTTAGGTTTGTTTTCTTTTAAGGTTAGTAAGCTTTCAGGACACCGAGGATCACGCGTGGGCTCCCTATTCCCTGCAAGAACCCCTAGTACCGGCAGGTTCCACTAGGCTGCTAAGAAACATCCAGGCCCGGAAACCTTTCCCAGTCACTCTGTGTATGCTGAGTGTAGGGCAACAGACTGCACTCTTCCTTTGGAGACCTAGGTTTCCTCCGCACTCCAACGGCTCCAGGAAATCTCTTCTCTTACATCCTACATGTCATGCAAATCTGCCTCATTGCCCTAGGCTGAGCGGCACTGAGAAACCAAAACTGCTTCGGATTCCTTCTAGAGGGTCATACTTTAAGACCACATATTTACAGGAGAAAGTCGGCTTGCGTTCCTGCTGTAACCAAAGCCCCGTTCTTCGTCTTACAGTGCAGGGTTTTAGAAGAAGCTAAGCCCCGATAGCGAACCTAGATCGCTCCTTTTGGAGGCCGTTGGCTAGACGCAGAACTCCCTGCCAAACCAACTTTATTCAAGGAAGGGACCAGTGTGTAGCTAGAGTGTATATTTACTTGGTAGAAATCACAAGGAGGTAGGCTGCGTGTTCACTGGAAACGGGGAATTTATGGCACAAGGCTTGCTTTTCCTTATTGAATGCTCCATTCTTGCTGCCTTGAAGCTACTTAAATAAGAGTGTTTTGGACGGGTCCCTTGTCTCTATAGGCAGTGTACTGGGAAGGGAAAGAGTTTTCTCTGAATCAACAGGGTGCTTTCATAGCTTGCGTGGGAGATCTTCCTGAGAGGCTCTAGAGCTAAAAGGAAACTTGACGGGAGTCCTTTCGTCAAGGTAAAGCCTAGAATAGGGTGCCGAAGCGGAAGCTAGGAGCAGAGTCCTTGAAGCATTACCTTTAAGTTTGTTTTCTTTTAAGGTTAGTAAGCTTTCAGGACACCGAGGATCTCGCGTGGGCTCCCTATTCCCAGCAAGCACACCTAGTACCGGCAGGCTCCACTAGGCTGCTAAGAAACATCCAGGCCCGGAAAACTTTCCCAGTCACTCTGTGTATGCTGAGTGTAGGGCAACACACTGCACTCTTCCTTGGGAGACCTAGGTTTCCTCCGCACTCCAACAGCTCCAGGAAATCTGTTCTCTTCCATCCTACAGTTCATGCCAATCTGCCTCATTGCCCTAAGCTGAGCGGCACTGAGAAACCAAAACAGCTTAGCATTCCTTCTACAAAGTCATACCTTAAGACGCCATACTTACAGGAGAAAGTCGGCTTGCGTTCCTGCTGGTACCAGAGCACAGTTCTTCCTCCTACACTGCAGGGTTTTCGAAGAGGCTAAGCCCCGATAGCGTACCTAGAGCGCTCCTTTGGGGAAGCCGTTGGCCACACGCAGAACTCCGTGCCAAACCAACTTTATTAAGGAAGGGACCAGTGTGTAGCTAGAGTGTATATTTACTTGGTAGAAATCACAAGGAGGTAGGCAGCGTGTTCGCTGGAAACGGCCACCTGATGGCACAAGCCTTGCTTTCCCATTTTGAATGCACCATTCATGCTGCCTTGGAGCTACCTAAATAACAGTTTTAGGACGGGTGTCTAGTCGCAGTAGGCAGGGCTCTGGGAAGGGAACGAGTGTTCTCTAGATCAACAGGTTGCTTTCATAGCCTGGGTGGGGGCTCCTCCTGAGACGCTCTGGAGCTAAAAGGAAACTTGACGGGAGTCCTTTCCTCAAGGTAATGCCTTGAATAGCCTGCCGAAGCGGAAGCTTGGAGCAGAGTCCTTGAGGCTTAAATTTAGGTCTGCTTTCTTTTAACGTTAGTAAGCATTTCAGGGCACCAGGACCTCGCGTGGGCACCCTATTCCCTGCTAGAACACCGAGTTCCGGCAGGCTCCCCTGGCCTGCTAAGAAACATCCAGGCCCGGAAACCTTTCCCAGTCACTCTGTGTATGCTGAGTGTAGGGCAACACACTGCACTATTCCTTGGGAGACCTAGGTTTCCTCAGCCCTCCAAAGGCTCCAGGAAATCTCTTCTCTTACAACCTACATGTCATGCAAATCTGCCTCCTTGCCCTAGGCTGAGCGGCACTGAGAAACCAAAACTGCTTTGCATTCCTTCTAGAGGGTCATACCTTAAGACCCCATATTTACAGGAGAAAGTCGGCTTGCGTTCCTGCTGTAACCAAAGCCCCGTTCTTCCTCTTACAGTGCAGGGTTTTAGAAGAAGCTAAGCCCCGATAGCGAACCTAGATCGCTCCTTGGTGGAGGCCGTTGGCTAGACGCAGAACTCCCTGCCAAACCAACTTTATTCAAGGAAGGGACCAGTGTGTAGTTAGAGTGTATATTTACTTAGTCGAAATCACAAGGAGGTAGGCTGCGTGTTCACTGGAAACGGGGAATTTATGGCACAAGACTTGTTTTCCATATTGAATGCTCCATTCTTGCTGCCTTGAAGCTACTTAAATAAGAGTGATTTGGATGGGTCCCTTGTCTCTATAGGCAGTGTCCTGGGAAGGGAAAGAGTTTTCTCTAAATCAACAGGGTGCTTTCATAGCCTGCGTGGGAGATCCTCCTGAGAGGCTCTAGAGCTAAAAGGAAACTTGACGTGAGTCCTTTCGTCAAGGTAAAGCCTTGAATAGCCTGCCGAAGCGGAAGTTTGGAGCAGAGTCCTTGAAGCATTACCTTTAGGTTTGTTTTCTTTTAAGGTTAGTAAGCTTTCAGGACACCGAGGATCACGCGTGGGCTCCCTATTCCCTGCAAGAACCCCTAGTACCGGCAGCTTCCACTAGGCTGCTAAGAAACATCCAGGCCCGGAAACCTTTCCCAGTCACTCTGTGTATGCTGAGTGTAGGGCAACAGACTGCACTCTTCCTTTGGAGACCTAGGTTTCCTCCGCACTCCAAAGGCTCCAGGAAATCTCTTCTCTTACATCCTACATGTCATGCAAATCTGCCTCATTGCCCTAGGCTGAGCGGCACTGAGAAACCAAAACTGCTTCGGATTCCTTCTAGAGGGTCATACTTTAAGACCCCATATTTACAGGAGAAAGTCGGCATGCGTTCCTGCTGTAACCAAAGCCCCGTTCTTCGTCTTACAGTGCAGGGTTTTAGAAGAAGCTAAGCCCCGATAGCGAACCTAGATCGCTCCTTTTGGAGGCCGTTGGCTAGACGCAGAACTCCCTGCCAAACCAACTTTATTCAAGGAAGGGACCAGTGTGTAGCTAGAGTGTATATTTACTTGGTAGAAATCACAAGGAGGTAGGCTGCGTGTTCACTGGAAACGGGGAATTTATGGCACAAGGCTTGCTTTTCCTTATTGAATGCTCCATTCTTGCTGCCTTGAAGCTACTTAAATAAGAGTGTTTTGGACGGGTCCCTTGTCTCTATAGGCAGTGTACTGGGAAGGGAAAGAGTTTTCTCTGAATCAACAGGGTGCTTTCATAGCTTGCGTGGGAGATCTTCCTGAGAGGCTCTAGAGCTAAAAGGAAACTTGACGGGAGTCCTTTCGTCAAGGTAAAGCCTAGAATAGGGTGCCGAAGCGGAAGCTAGGAGCAGAGTCCTTGAAGCATTACCTTTAAGTTTGTTTTCTTTTAAGGTTAGTAAGCTTTCAGGACACCGAGGATCTCGCGTGGGCTCCCTATTCCCAGCAAGCACACCTAGTACCGGCAGGCTCCACTAGGCTGCTAAGAAACATCCAGGCCCGGAAAACTTTCCCAGTCACTCTGTGTATGCTGAGTGTAGGGCAACACACTGCACTCTTCCTTGGGAGACCTAGGTTTCCTCCGCACTCCAACAGCTCCAGGAAATCTGTTCTCTTCCATCCTACAGGTCATGCCAATCTGCCTCATTGCCCTAAGCTGAGCGGCACTGAGAAACCAAAACAGCTTAGCATTCCTTCTACAAAGTCATACCTTAAGACGCCATACTTACAGGAGAAAGTCGGCTTGCGTTCCTGCTGGTACCAGAGCACAGTTCTTCCTCCTACACTGCAGGGTTTTCGAAGAGGCTAAGCCCCGATAGCGTACCTAGAGCGCTCCTTTGGGGAAGCCGTTGGCCACACGCAGAACTCCGTGCCAAACCAACTTTATTAAGGAAGGGACCAGTGTGTAGCTAGAGTGTATATTTACTTGGTAGAAATCACAAGGAGGTAGGCAGCGTGTTCGCTGGAAACGGCCACCTCATGGCACAAGCCTTGCTTTCCCATTTTGAATGCACCATTCATGCTGCCTTGGAGCTACCTAAATAACAGTTTTAGGACGGGTGTCTAGTCGCAGTAGGCAGGGCTCTGGGAAGGGAACGAGTGTTCTCTAGATCAACAGGTTGCTTTCATAGCCTGGGTGGGGGCTCCTCCTGAGACGCTCTGGAGCTAAAAGGAAACTTGACGGGAGTCCTTTCCTCAAGGTAATGCCTTGAATAGCCTGCCGAAGCGGAAGCTTGGAGCAGAGTCCTTGAGGCTTAAATTTAGGTCTGCTTTCTTTTAACGTTAGTAAGCATTTCAGGGCACCAGGACCTCGCGTGGGCACCCTATTCCCTGCTAGAACACCGAGTTCTGGCAGGCTCCCCTGGCCTGCTAAGAAACATCCAGGCCCGGAAACCTTTCCCAGTCACTCTGTGTATGCTGAGTGTAGGGCAACACACTGCACTATTCCTTGGGAGACCTAGGTTTCCTCAGCCCTCCAAAGGCTCCAGGAAATCTCTTCTCTTACAACCTACATGTCATGCAAATCTGCCTCCTTGCCCTAGGCTGAGCGGCACTGAGAAACCAAAACTGCTTTGCATTCCTTCTAGAGGGTCATACCTTAAGACCCCATATTTACAGGAGAAAGTCGGCTTGCGTTCCTGCTGTAACCAAAGCCCCGTTCTTCCTCTTACAGTGCAGGGTTTTAGAAGAAGCTAAGCCCCGATAGCGAACCTAGATCGCTCCTTGGTGGAGGCCGTTGGCTAGACGCAGAACTCCCTGCCAAACCAACTTTATTCAAGGAAGGGACCAGTGTGTAGCTAGAGTGTATATTTACTTAGTCGAAATCACAAGGAGGTAGGCTGCGTGTTCACTGGAAACGGGGAATTTATGGCACAAGACTTGTTTTCCATATTGAATGCTCCATTCTTGCTGCCTTGAAGCTACTTAAATAAGAGTGATTTGGATGGGTCCCTTGTCTCTATAGGCAGTGTCCTGGGAAGGGAAAGAGTTTTCTCTAAATCAACAGGGTGCTTTCATAGCCTGCGTGGGAGATCCTCCTGAGAGGCTCTAGAGCTAAAAGGAAACTTGACGTGAGTCCTTTCGTCAAGGTAAAGCCTTGAATAGCCTGCCGAAGCGGAAGTTTGGAGCAGAGTCCTTGAAGCATTACCTTTAGGTTTGTTTTCTTTTAAGGTTAGTAAGCTTTCAGGACACCGAGGATCACGCGTGGGCTCCCTATTCCCTGCAAGAACCCCTAGTACCGGCAGGTTCCACTAGGCTGCTAAGAAACATCCAGGCCCGGAAACCTTTCCCAGTCACTCTGTGTATGCTGAGTGTAGGGCAACAGACTGCACTCTTCCTTTGGAGACCTAGGTTTCCTCCGCACTCCAAAGGCTCCAGGAAATCTCTTCTCTTACATCCTACATGTCATGCAAATCTGCCTCATTGCCCTAGGCTGAGCGGCACTGAGAAACCAAAACTGCTTCGGATTCCTTCTAGAGGGTCATACTTTAAGACCCCATATTTACAGGAGAAAGTCGGCTTGCGTTCCTGCTGTAACCAAAGCCCCGTTCTTCGTCTTACAGTGCAGGGTTTTAGAAGAAGCTAAGCCCCGATAGCGAACCTAGATCGCTCCTTTTGGAGGCCGTTGGCTAGACGCAGAACTCCCTGCCAAACCAACTTTATTCAAGGAAGGGACCAGTGTGTAGCTAGAGTGTATATTTACTTGGTAGAAATCACAAGGAGGTAGGCTGCGTGTTCACTGGAAACGGGGAATTTATGGCACAAGGCTTGCTTTTCCTTATTGAATGCTCCATTCTTGCTGCCTTGAAGCTACTTAAATAAGAGTGTTTTGGACGGGTCCCTTGTCTCTATAGGCAGTGTACTGGGAAGGGAAAGAGTTTTCTCTGAATCAACAGGGTGCTTTCATAGCTTGCGTGGGAGATCTTCCTGAGAGGCTCTAGAGCTAAAAGGAAACTTGACGGGAGTCCTTTCGTCAAGGTAAAGCCTAGAATAGGGTGCCGAAGCGGAAGCTAGGAGCAGAGTCCTTGAAGCATTACCTTTAAGTTTGTTTTCTTTTAAGGTTAGTAAGCTTTCAGGACACCGAGGATCTCGCGTGGGCTCCCTATTCCCAGCAAGCACACCTAGTACCGGCAGGCTCCACTAGGCTGCTAAGAAACATCCAGGCCCGGAAAACTTTCCCAGTCACTCTGTGTATGCTGAGTGTAGGGCAACACACTGCACTCTTCCTTGGGAGACCTAGGTTTCCTCCGCACTCCAACAGCTCCAGGAAATCTGTTCTCTTCCATCCTACAGGTCATGCCAATCTGCCTCATTGCCCTAAGCTGAGCGGCACTGAGAAACCAAAACAGCTTAGCATTCCTTCTACAAAGTCATACCTTAAGACGCCATACTTACAGGAGAAAGTCGGCTTGCGTTCCTGCTGGTACCAGAGCACAGTTCTTCCTCCTACACTGCAGGGTTTTCGAAGAGGCTAAGCCCCGATAGCGTACCTAGAGCGCTCCTTTGGGGAAGCCGTTGGCCACACGCAGAACTCCGTGCCAAACCAACTTTATTAAGGAAGGGACCAGTGTGTAGCTAGAGTGTATATTTACTTGGTAGAAATCACAAGGAGGTAGGCAGCGTGTTCGCTGGAAACGGCCACCTGATGGCACAAGCCTTGCTTTCCCATTTTGAATGCACCATTCATGCTGCCTTGGAGCTACCTAAATAACAGTTTTAGGACGGGTGTCTAGTCGCAGTAGGCAGGGCTCTGGGAAGGGAACGAGTGTTCTCTAGATCAACAGGTTGCTTTCATAGCCTGGGTGGGGGCTCCTCCTGAGACGCTCTGGAGCTAAAAGGAAACTTGACGGGAGTCCTTTCCTCAAGGTAATGCCTTGAATAGCCTGCCGAAGCGGAAGCTTGGAGCAGAGTCCTTGAGGCTTAAATTTAGGTCTGCTTTCTTTTAACGTTAGTAAGCATTTCAGGGCACCAGGACCTCGCGTGGGCACCCTATTCCCTGCTAGAACACCGAGTTCCGGCAGGCTCCCCTGGCCTGCTAAGAAACATCCAGGCCCGGAAACCTTTCCCAGTCACTCTGTGTATGCTGAGTGTAGGGCAACACACTGCACTATTCCTTGGGAGACCTAGGTTTCCTCAGCCCTCCAAAGGCTCCAGGAAATCTCTTCTCTTACAACCTACATGTCATGCAAATCTGCCTCCTTGCCCTAGGCTGAGCGGCACTGAGAAACCAAAACTGCTTTGCATTCCTTCTAGAGGGTCATACCTTAAGACCCCATATTTACAGGAGAAAGTCGGCTTGCGTTCCTGCTGTAACCAAAGCCCCGTTCTTCCTCTTACAGTGCAGGGTTTTAGAAGAAGCTAAGCCCCGATAGCGAACCTAGATCGCTCCTTGGTGGAGGCCGTTGGCTAGACGCAGAACTCCCTGCCAAACCAACTTTATTCAAGGAAGGGACCAGTGTGTAGCTAGAGTGTATATTTACTTAGTCGAAATCACAAGGAGGTAGGCTGCGTGTTCACTGGAAACGGGGAATTTATGGCACAAGACTTGTTTTCCATATTGAATGCTCCATTCTTGCTGCCTTGAAGCTAATTAAATAAGAGTGATTTGGATGGGTCCCTTGTCTCTATAGGCAGTGTCCTGGGAAGGGAAAGAGTTTTCTCTAAATCAACAGGGTGCTTTCATAGCCTGCGTGGGAGATCCTCCTGAGAGGCTCTAGAGCTAAAAGGAAACTTGACGTGAGTCCTTTCGTCAAGGTAAAGCCTTGAATAGCCTGCCGAAGCGGAAGTTTGGAGCAGAGTCCTTGAAGCATTACCTTTAGGTTTGTTTTCTTTTAAGGTTAGTAAGCTTTCAGGACACCGAGGATCACGCGTGGGCTCCCTATTCCCTGCAAGAACACCTAGTACCGGCAGGTTCCACTAGGCTGCTAAGAAACATCCAGGCCCGGAAACCTTTCCCAGTCACTCTGTGTATGCTGAGTGTAGGGCAACACACTGCACTCTTCCTTGGGAGACCTAGGTTTCCTCAGTACTCTGAAGGCTCCAGGAAATCCCATCTCTTACAACCTACATGCCATGCAAATCTGCCTCCTTGCCCTAGGCTGAGCGGCACTGAGAAACCAAAACTGCTTCGCATTCCTTGTAGAGGGTCATACCTTAAGACCCCATATTTACAGGAGAAAGTCGGCTTGCGTTCCTGCTGTAACCAAAGCCCAGTTCTTCCTCTTACAGTGCAGGGTTTTAGAAGAAGCTAAGCCCCGATAGCGAACCTAGATCGCTCCTTGGTGGAGGCCATTGGCTAGACGCAGAACTCCCTGCCAAACCAACTTTATTCAAGGAAGGGACCAGTGTGTAGCTAGAGTGTATATTTACTTGGTAGAAATCACAAGGAGGTAGGCTGCGTTTTCACTGGAAATGGGGAATTTATGGCTCAAGACTTGCTTTTCCATAATGAATGCTCCATTCTTGCTGCCTTGAAGCTACTTAAATAAGAGTGTTTTGGACGGGTCCCTTGTCTCTTTAGGCAGTGTACTGGGAAGGGAAAGAGTTTTCTCTGAATCAACAGGGTGCTTTCATAGCTTGCGTGGGAGATCTTCCTGAGAGGCTCTAGAGCTAAAAGGAAACTTGACGGGAGTCCTTTCGTCAAGGTAAAGCCTAGAATAGGGTGCCGAAGCGGAAGCTAGGAGCAGAGTCCTTGAAGCATTACCTTTAAGTTTGTTTTCTTTTAAGGTTAGTAAGCTTTCAGGACACCGAGGATCTCGCGTGGGCTCCCTATTCCCAGCAAGCACACCTAGTACCGGCAGGCTCCACTAGGCTGCTAAGAAACATCCAGGCCCGGAAAACTTTCCCAGTCACTCTGTGTATGCTGAGTGTAGGGCAACAGACTGCACTCTTCCTTTGGAGACCTAGGTTTCCTCCGCACTCCAAAGGCTCCAGGAAATCTCTTCTCTTACATCCTACATGTCATGCAAATCTGCCTCATTGCCCTAGGCTGAGCGGCACTGAGAAACCAAAACTGCTTCGGATTCCTTCTAGAGGGTCATACCTTAAGACCCCATATTTACAGGAGAAAGTCGGCTTGCGTTCGTGCTGTAACCAAAGCCCCGTTCTTCGTCTTACAGTGCAGGGTTTTAGAAGAAGCTAAGCCCCGATAGGAAACCTAGATCGCTCCTTTTGGAGGCCGTTGGCTAGACGCAGAACTCCCTGCCAAACCAACTTTATTCAAGGAAGGCACCAGTGTGTAGCTAGAGTGTATATTTACTTGGTAGAAATCACAAGGAGGTAGGCTGCGTGTTCACTGGAAACGGGGAATTTATGGCACAAGGCTTGCTTTTCCATATTGAATGCTCCATTCTTGCTGCCTTGAAGCTACTACCTAAATAACAGTGTTTTGCACGGGTCCTTGTCACTGTAGGCAGTGTACTGGGAAGGGAAAGAGTTTTCCCTAATCAACAGGGTGCTTTCATAACCTGGGTGGGAGCTCCTCCTGAGACGCTCTAGAGCTAAAAGGAAACTTGACGGGAGTCCTTTCCTCAAGGTAAAGCCTTGAATAGCCTGCCGAAGCGGAAGCTTGGAGCAGAGTCCTTGAGGCTTAAATTTAGGTCTGCTTTCTTTTAACGTTAGTAAGCTTTTCAGGGCACCAGGACCTCGCGTGGGCACCCTATTCCCTGCTAGAACACCGAGTTCCGGCAGGCTCCCCTGGCCTGCTAAGAAACATCCAGGCCCGGAAACCTTTCCCAGTCACACTGTGTATGCTGAGTGTAGGGCAACACACTGCACTCTTCCTTGGGAGACCTAGGTTTCCTCAGCACTCCGAAGGCTCCAGGAAATCCCTTCTCTTACAACCTACATGCCATGCAAATCTGCCTCCTTGCCCTAGGCTGAGCGGCACTGAGAAACCAAAACTGCTTCGCATTCCTTGTAGAGGGTCATTCCTTAAGACCCCATATTTACAGGAGAAAGTCGGCTTGCGTTCCTGCTGTAACCAAAGCCCAGTTCTTCCTCTTACAGTGCAGGGTTTTAGAAGAAGTTATGCCCCGATAGCGAACCTAGATCGCTCCTTGGTGGAGGCCATTGGCTAGACGCAGAACTCCCTGCCAAACCAACTTTATTCAAGGAAGGGACCAGTGTGTAGCTAGAGTGTATATTTACTTGGTAGAATTCACAAGGAGGTAGGCTGCGTTTTCACTGGAAATGGGGAATTTATGGCTCAAGACTTGCTTTTCCATAATGAATGCTCCATTCTTGCTGCCTGGAAGCTACTTAAATAAGAGTGTTTTGGACGGGTCCCTTGTCTCTATAGGCAGTGTACTGGGAAGGGAAAGAGTTTTCTCTGAATCAACAGGGTGCTTTCATAGCTTGCGTGGGAGATCTTCCTGAGAGGCTCTAGAGCTAAAAGGAAACTTGACGGGAGTCCTTTCGTCAAGGTAAAGCCTAGAATAGGGTGCCGAAGCGGAAGCTAGGAGCAGAGTCCTTGAAGCATTACCTTTAAGTTTGTTTTCTTTTAAGGTTAGTAAGCTTTCAGGACACCGAGGATCTCGCGTGGGCTCCCTATTCCCCGCAAGAACACCTAGTACCGGCAGGCTCCACTAGGCTGCTAAGAAACATCCAGGCCCGGAAAACTTTCCCAGTCACTCTGTGTATGCTGAGTGTAGGGCAACACACTGCACTCTTCCTTGGGAGACCTCGGTTTCCTCCGCACTCCAACAGCTCCAGGAAATCTGTTCTCTTACATCCTACAGGTCATGCCAATCTGCCTCATTGCCCAAAGCTGAGCGGCACTGAGAAACCAAAACAGCTTAGCATTCCTTCTACAAAGTCATACCTTAAGACGCCATACTTACAGGAGAAAGTCGGCTTGCGTTCCTGCTGGTACCAGAGCACAGTTCTTCCTCCTACACTGCAGGGTTTTCGAAGAGGCTAAGCCCCGATAGCGTACCTAGAGCGCTCCTTTGGGGAAGCCGTTGGCCACACGCAGAACTCCGTGCCAAACCAACTTTATTAAGGAAGGGACCAGTGTGTAGCTAGAGTGTATATTTACTTGGTAGAAATCACAAGGAGGTAGGCAGCGTGTTCGCTGGAAACGGCCACCTGATGGCACAAGCCTTGCTTTCCCATTTTGAATGCACCATTCATGCTGCCTTGGAGCTACCTAAATAACAGTTTTAGGACGGGTGTCTAGTCGCAGTAGGCAGGGCTCTGGGAAGGGAACGAGTGTTCTCTAGATCAACAGGTTGCTTTCATAGCCTGGGTGGGGGCTCCTCCTGAGACGCTCTGGAGCTAAAAGGAAACTTGACGGGAGTCCTTTCCTCAAGGTAATGCCTTGAATAGCCTGCCGAAGCGGAAGCTTGGAACAGAGTCCTTGAGGCTTAAATTTAGGTCTGCTTTCTTTTAACGTTAGTAAGCATTTCAGGGCACCAGGACCTCGCGTGGGCACCCTATTCCCTGCTAGAACACCGAGTTCCGGCAGGCTCCCCTGGCCTGCTAAGAAACATCCAGGCCCGGAAACCTTTCCCAGTCACTCTGTGTATGCTGAGTGTAGGGCAACACACTGCACTATTCCTTGGGAGACCTAGGTTTTCTCAGCACTGCAAAGGCTCCAGGAAATCTCTTCTCTTACAACCTACATGTCATGCAAATCTGCTTCCTTGCCCTAGGCTGAGCGGCACTGAGAAACCAAAACTGCTTTGCATTCCTTCTAGAGGGTCATACCTTAAGACCCCATATTTACAGGAGAAAGTCGGCTTGCGTTCCTGCTGTAACCAAAGCCCCGTTCTTCGTCTTACAGTGCAGGGTTTTAGAAGAAGCTAAGCCCCGATAGCGAACCTAGATCGCTCCTTTTGGAGGCCGTTGGCTAGACGCAGAACTCCCTGCCAAACCAACTTTATTCAAGGAAGGCACCAGTGTGTAGCTAGAGTGTATATTTACTTGGTAGAAATCACAAGGAGGTAGGCTGCGTGTTCACTGGAAACGGGGAATTTATGGCACAAGGCTTGCTTTTCCATATTGAATGCTCCATTCTTGCTGCCTTGAAGCTACTACCTAAATAACAGTGTTTTGCACGGGTCCTTGTCACTGTAGGCAGTGTACTGGGAAGGGAAAGAGTTTTCCCTAATCAACAGGGTGCTTTCATAACCTGGGTGGGGGCTCCTCCTGAGACGCTCTAGAGCTAAAAGGAAACTTGACGGGAGTCCTTTCCTCAAGGTAAAGCCTTGAATAGCCTGCCGAAGCGGAAGCTTGGAGCAGAGTCCTTGAGGCTTAAATTTAGGTCTGCTTTCTTTTAACGTTAGTAAGCTTTTCAGGGCACCAGGACCTCGCGTGGGCACCCTATTCCCTGCTAGAACACCGAGTTCCGGCAGGCTCCCCTGGCCTGCTAAGAAACATCCAGGCCCGGAAACCTTTCCCAGTCACACTGTGTATGCTGAGTGTAGGGCAACACACTGCACTCTTCCTTGGGAGACCTAGGTTTCCTCAGCACTCCGAAGGCTCCAGGAAATCCCTTCTCTTACAACCTACATGCCATGCAAATCTGCCTCCTTGCCCTAGGCTGAGCGGCACTGAGAAACCAAAACTGCTTCGCATTCCTTGTAGAGGGTCATTCCTTAAGACCCCATATTTACAGGAGAAAGTCGGCTTGCGTTCCTGCTGTAACCAAAGCCCAGTTCTTCCTCTTACAGTGCAGGGTTTTAGAAGAAGTTATGCCCCGATAGCGAACCTAGATCGCTCCTTGGTGGAGGCCATTGGCTAGACGCAGAACTCCCTGCCAAACCAACTTTATTCAAGGAAGGGACCAGTGTGTAGCTAGAGTGTATATTTACTTGGTAGAATTCACAAGGAGGTAGGCTGCGTTTTCACTGGAAATGGGGAATTTATGGCTCAAGACTTGCTTTTCCATAATGAATGCTCCATTCTTGCTGCCTTGAAGCTACTTAAATAAGAGTGTTTTGGACGGGTCCCTTGTCTCTATAGGCAGTGTACTGGGAAGGGAAAGAGTTTTCTCTGAATCAACAGGGTGCTTTCATAGCTTGCGTGGGAGATCTTCCTGAGAGGCTCTAGAGCTAAAAGGAAACTTGACGGGAGTCCTTTCGTCAAGGTAAAGCCTAGAATAGGGTGCCGAAGCGGAAGCTAGGAGCAGAGTCCTTGAAGCATTACCTTTAAGTTTGTTTTCTTTTAAGGTTAGTAAGCTTTCAGGACACCGAGGATCTCGCGTGGGCTCCCTATTCCCCGCAAGAACACCTAGTACCGGCAGGCTCCACTAGGCTGCTAAGAAACATCCAGGCCCGGAAAACTTTCCCAGTCACTCTGTGTATGCTGAGTGTAGGGCAACACACTGCACTCTTCCTTGGGAGACCTCGGTTTCCTCCGCACTCCAACAGCTCCAGGAAATCTGTTCTCTTACATCCTACAGGTCATGCCAATCTGCCTCATTGCCCTAAGCTGAGCGGCACTGAGAAACCAAAACAGCTTAGCATTCCTTCTACAAAGTCATACCTTAAGACGCCATACTTACAGGAGAAAGTCGGCTTGCGTTCCTGCTGGTACCAGAGCACAGTTCTTCCTCCTACACTGCAGGGTTTTCGAAGAGGCTAAGCCCCGATAGCGTACCTAGAGCGCTCCTTTGGGGAAGCCGTTGGCCACACGCAGAACTCCGTGCCAAACCAACTTTATTAAGGAAGGGACCAGTGTGTAGGTAGAGTGTATATTTACTTGGTAGAAATCACAAGGAGGTAGGCAGCGTGTTCGCTGGAAACGGCCACCTGATGGCACAAGCCTTGCTTTCCCATTTTGAATGCACCATTCATGCTGCCTTGGAGCTACCTAAATAACAGTTTTAGGACGGGTGTCTAGTCGCAGTAGGCAGGGCTCTGGGAAGGGAACGAGTGTTCTCTAGATCAACAGGTTGCTTTCATAGCCTGGGTGGGGGCTCCTCCTGAGACGCTCTGGAGCTAAAAGGAAACTTGACGGGAGTCCTTTCCTCAAGGTAATGCCTTGAATAGCCTGCCGAAGCGGAAGCTTGGAGCAGAGTCCTTGAGGCTTAAATTTAGGTCTGCTTTCTTTTAACGTTAGTAAGCATTTCAGGGCACCAGGACCTCGCGTGGGCACCCTATTCCCTGCTAGAACACCGAGTTCCGGCAGGCTCCCCTGGCCTGCTAAGAAACATCCAGGCCCGGAAACCTTTCCCAGTCACTCTGTGTATGCTGAGTGTAGGGCAACACACTGCACTATTCCTTGGGAGACCTAGGTTTTCTCAGCACTGCAAAGGCTCCAGGAAATCTCTTCTCTTACAACCTACATGTCATGCAAATCTGCTTCCTTGCCCTAGGCTGAGCGGCACTGAGAAACCAAAACTGCTTTGCATTCCTTCTAGAGGGTCATACCTTAAGACCCCATATTTACAGGAGAAAGTCGGCTTGCGTTCCTGCTGTAACCAAAGCCCCGTTCTTCGTCTTACAGTGCAGGGTTTTAGAAGAAGCTAAGCCCCGATAGCGAACCTAGATCGCTCCTTTTGGAGGCCGTTGGCTAGACGCAGAACTCCCTGCCAAACCAACTTTATTCAAGGAAGGCACCAGTGTGTAGCTAGAGTGTATATTTACTTGGTAGAAATCACAAGGAGGTAGGCTGCGTGTTCACTGGAAACGGGGAATTTATGGCACAAGGCTTGCTTTTCCATATTGAATGCTCCATTCTTGCTGCCTTGAAGCTACTACCTAAATAACAGTGTTTTGCACGGGTCCTTGTCACTGTAGGCAGTGTACTGGGAAGGGAAAGAGTTTTCCCTAATCAACAGGGTGCTTTCATAACCTGGGTGGGAGCTCCTCCTGAGACGCTCTAGAGCTAAAAGGAAACTTGACGGGAGTCCTTTCCTCAAGGTAAAGCCTTGAATAGCCTGCCGAAGCGGAAGCTTGGAGCAGAGTCCTTGAGGCTTAAATTTAGGTCTGCTTTCTTTTAACGTTAGTAAGCTTTTCAGGGCACCAGGACCTCGCGTGGGCCCCCTATTCCCTGCTAGAACACCGAGTTCCGGCAGGCTCCCCTGGCCTGCTAAGAAACATCCAGGCCCGGAAACCTTTCCCAGTCACACTGTGTATGCTGAGTGTAGGGCAACACACTGCACTCTTCCTTGGGAGACCTAGGTTTCCTCAGCACTCCGAAGGCTCCAGGAAATCCCTTCTCTTACAACCTACATGCCATGCAAATCTGCCTCCTTGCCCTAGGCTGAGCGGCACTGAGAAACCAAAACTGCTTCGCATTCCTTGTAGAGGGTCATTCCTTAAGACCCCATATTTACAGGAGAAAGTCGGCTTGCGTTCCTGCTGTAACCAAAGCCCAGTTCTTCCTCTTACAGTGCAGGGTTTTAGAAGAAGTTATGCCCCGATAGCGAACCTAGATCGCTCCTTGGTGGAGGCCATTGGCTAGACGCAGAACTCCCTGCCAAACCAACTTTATTCAAGGAAGGGACCAGTGTGTAGCTAGAGTGTATATTTACTTGGTAGAATTCACAAGGAGGTAGGCTGCGTTTTCACTGGAAATGGGGAATTTATGGCTCAAGACTTGCTTTTCCATAATGAATGCTCCATTCTTGCTGCCTTGAAGCTACTTAAATAAGAGTGTTTTGGACGGGTCCCTTGTCTCTATAGGCAGTGTACTGGGAAGGGAAAGAGTTTTCTCTGAATCAACAGGGTGCTTTCATAGCTTGCGTGGGAGATCTTCCTGAGAGGCTCTAGAGCTAAAAGGAAACTTGACGGGAGTCCTTTCGTCAAGGTAAAGCCTAGAATAGGGTGCCGAAGCGGAAGCTAGGAGCAGAGTCCTTGAAGCATTACCTTTAAGTTTGTTTTCTTTTAAGGTTAGTAAGCTTTCAGGACACCGAGGATCTCGCGTGGGCTCCCTATTCCCCGCAAGAACACCTAGTACCGGCAGGCTCCACTAGGCTGCTAAGAAACATCCAGGCCCGGAAAACTTTCCCAGTCACTCTGTGTATGCTGAGTGTAGGGCAACACACTGCACTCTTCCTTGGGAGACCTCGGTTTCCTCCGCACTCCAACAGCTCCAGGAAATCTGTTCTCTTACATCCTACAGGTCATGCCAATCTGCCTCATTGCCCTAAGCTGAGCGGCACTGAGAAACCAAAACAGCTTAGCATTCCTTCTACAAAGTCATACCTTAAGACGCCATACTTACAGGAGAAAGTCGGCTTGCGTTCCTGCTGGTACCAGAGCACAGTTCTTCCTCCTACACTGCAGGGTTTTCGAAGAGGCTAAGCCCCGATAGCGTACCTAGAGCGCTCCTTTGGGGAAGCCGTTGGCCACACGCAGAACTCCGTGCCAAACCAACTTTATTAAGGAAGGGACCAGTGTGTAGCTAGAGTGTATATTTACTTGGTAGAAATCACAAGGAGGTAGGCAGCGTGTTCGCTGGAAACGGCCACCTGATGGCACAAGCCTTGCTTTCCCATTTTGAATGCACCATTCATGCTGCCTTGGAGCTACCTAAATAACAGTTTTAGGACGGGTGTCTAGTCGCAGTAGGCAGGGCTCTGGGAAGGGAACGAGTGTTCTCTAGATCAACAGGTTGCTTTCATAGCCTGGGTGGGGGCTCCTCCTGAGACGCTCTGGAGCTAAAAGGAAACTTGACGGGAGTCCTTTCCTCAAGGTAATGCCTTGAATAGCCTGCCGAAGCGGAAGCTTGGAGCAGAGTCCTTGAGGCTTAAATTTAGGTCTGCTTTCTTTTAACGTTAGTAAGCATTTCAGGGCACCAGGACCTCGCGTGGGCACCCTGTTCCCTGCTAGAACACCGAGTTCCGGCAGGCTCCCCTGGCCTGCTAAGAAACATCCAGGCCCGGAAACCTTTCCCAGTCACTCTGTGTATGCTGAGTGTAGGGCAACACACTGCACTATTCCTTGGGAGACCTAGGTTTCCTCAGCACTGCAAAGGCTCCAGGAAATCTCTTCTCTTACAACCTACATGTCATGCAAATCTGCCTCCTTGCCCTAGGCTGAGCGGCACTGAGAAACCAAAACTGCTTTGCATTCCTTCTAGAGGGTCATACCTTAAGACCCCATATTTACAGGAGAAAGTCGGCTTGCGTTCCTGCTGTAACCAAAGCCCCGTTCTTCCTCTTACAGTGCACGGTTTTAGAAGAAGCTAAGCCCCGATAGCGAACCTAGATCGCTCCTTGGTGGAGGCCGTTGGCTAGACGCAGAACTCCCTGCCAAACCAACTTTATTCAAGGAAGGGACCATTGTGTAGCTAGAGTGTATATTTACTTGGTAGAAATCACAAGGAGGTAGGCTGCGTGTTCACTGGAAACGGGGAATTTATGGCACAAGACTTGCTTTTCCATATTGAATGCTCCATTCTTGCTGCCTTGAAGCTACTTAAATAAGAGTGTTTTGGACGGGTCCCTTGTCTCTATAGGCAGTGTACTGGGAAGGGAAAGAGTTTTCTCTAAATCAACAGGGTGCTTTCATAGCCTGCGTGGGAGATCCTCCTGAGAGGCTCTAGAGCTAAAAGGAAACTTGACGTGAGTCCTTTCATCAAGGTAAAGCCTAGAATAGGGTGCCGAAGCGGAAGTTTGGAACAGAGTCCTTGAAGCATTAGCTTTAGGTTTGTTTTCTTTTAAGGTTAGTAAGCTTTCAGGACACCGAGGATCTCGCGTGGGCTCCCTATTCCCTGCAAGAACACCTAGTACCGGCAGGCTCCTCTATGCTGCTAAGAAACATCCAGGCCCGGAAACCTTTCCCAGTCACTCTGTGTATGCTGAGTGTAGGGCAACACACTGCACTCTTCCTTGGGAGACCTCGGTTTCCTCCGCACTCCAACAGCTCCAGGAAATCTGTTCTCTTACATCCTACAGGTCATGCCAATCTGCCTCATTGCCCAAAGCTGAGCGGCACTGAGAAACCAAAACAGCTTAGCATTCCTTCTACAAAATCAAACCTTAAGACGCCATACTTACAGGAGAAAGTCGGCTTGCGTTCCTGCTGGTACCAGAGCACAGTTCTTCCTCCTACACTGCAGGGTTTTCGAAGAGGCTAAGCCCCGATAGCGTACCTAGAGCGCTCCTTTGGGGAAGCCGTTGGCCACACGCAGAACTCCGTGCCAAACCAACTTTATTAAGGAAGGGACCAGTGTGTAGCTAGAGTGTATATTTACTTGGTAGAAATCACAAGGAGGTAGGCAGCGTGTTCGCTGGAAACGGCCACCTGATGGCACAAGCCTTGCTTTCCCATTTTGAATGCACCATTCATGCTGCCTTGGAGCTACCTAAATAACAGTTTTAGGACGGGTGTCTAGTCGCAGTAGGCAGGGCTCTGGGAAGGGAACGAGTGTTCTCTAGATCAACAGGTTGCTTTCATAGCCTGGGTGGGGGCTCCTCCTGAGACGCTCTGGAGCTAAAAGGAAACTTGACGGGAGTCCTTTCCTCAAGGTAATGCCTTGAATAGCCTGCCGAAGCGGAAGCTTGGAACAGAGTCCTTGAGGCTTAAATTTAGGTCTGCTTTCTTTTAACGTTAGTAAGCATTTCAGGGCACCAGGACCTCGCGTGGGCACCCTATTCCCTGCTAGAACACCGAGTTCCGGCAGGCTCCCCTGGCCTGCTAAGAAACATCCAGGCCCGGAAACCTTTCCCAGTCACTCTGTGTATGCTGAGTGTAGGGCAACACACTGCACTATTCCTTGGGAGACCTAGGTTTTCTCAACACTGCAAAGGCTCCAGGAAATCTCTTCTCTTACAACCTACATGTCATGCAAATCTGCTTCCTTGCCCTAGGCTGAGCGGCACTGAGAAACCAAAACTGCTTTGCATTCCTTCTAGAGGGTCATACCTTAAGACCCCATATTTACAGGAGAAAGTCGGCTTGCGTTCCTGCTGTAACCAAAGCCCCGTTCTTCGTCTTACAGTGCAGGGTTTTAGAAGAAACTAAGCCCCGATAGCGAACCTAGATCGCTCCTTTTGGAGGCCGTTGGCTAGACGCAGAACTCCCTGCCAAACCAACTTTATTCAAGGAAGGCACCAGGGTGTAGCTAGAGTGTATATTTACTTGGTAGAAATCACAAGGAGGTAGGCTGCGTGTTCACTGGAAACGGGGAATTTATGGCACAAGGCTTGCTTTTCCATATTGAATGCTCCATTCTTGCTGCCTTGAAGCTACTACCTAAATAACAGTGTTTTGCACGGGTCCTTGTCACTGTAGGCAGTGTACTGGGAAGGGAAAGAGTTTTCCCTAATCAACAGGGTGCTTTCATAACCTGGGTGGGAGCTCCTCCTGAGACGCTCTAGAGCTAAAAGGAAACTTGACGGGAGTCCTTTCCTCAAGGTAAAGCCTTGAATAGCCTGCCGAAGCGGAAGCTTGGAGCAGAGTCCTTGAGGCTTAAATTTAGGTCTGCTTTCTTTTAACGTTAGTAAGCTTTTCAGGGCACCAGGACCTCGCGTGGGCACCCTATTCCCTGCTAGAACACCGAGTTCCGGCAGGCTCCCCTGGCCTGCTAAGAAACATCCAGGCCCGGAAACCTTTCCCAGTCACACTGTGTATGCTGAGTGTAGGGCAACACACTGCACTCTTCCTTGGGAGACCTAGGTTTCCTCAGCACTCCGAAGGCTCCAGGAAATCCCTTCTCTTACAACCTACATGCCATGCAAATCTGCCTCCTTGCCCTAGGCTGAGCGGCACTGAGAAACCAAAACTGCTTCGCATTCCTTGTAGAGGGTCATTCCTTAAGACCCCATATTTACAGGAGAAAGTCAGCTTGCGTTCCTGCTGTAACCAAAGCCCAGTTCTTCCTCTTACAGTGCAGGGTTTTAGAAGAAGTTATGCCCCGATAGCGAACCTAGATCGCTCCTTGGTGGAGGCCATTGGCTAGACGCAGAACTCCCTGCCAAACCAACTTTATTCAAGGAAGGGACCAGTGTGTAGCTAGAGTGTATATTTACTTGGTAGAAATCACAAGGAGGTAGGCTGCGTGTTCACTGGAAACGGGGAATTTATGGCACAAGACTTGCTTTTCCATATTGAATGCTCCATTCTTGCTGCCTTGAAGCTACTTAAATAAGAGTGTTTTGGACGGGTCCCTTGTCTCTATAGGCAGTGTACTGGGAAGGGAAAGAGTTTTCTCTGAATCAACAGGGTGCTTTCATAGCTTGCGTGGGAGATCTTCCTGAGAGGCTCTAGAGCTAAAAGGAAACTTGACGGGAGTCCTTTCGTCAAGGTAAAGCCTAGAATAGGGTGCCGAAGCGGAAGCTAGGAGCAGAGTCCTTGAAGCATTACCTTTAAGTTTGTTTTCTTTTAAGGTTAGTAAGCTTTCAGGACACCGAGGATCTCGCGTGGGCTCCCTATTCCCCGCAAGAACACCTAGTACCGGCAGGCTCCACTAGGCTGCTAAGAAACATCCAGGCCCGGAAAACTTTCCCAGTCACTCTGTGTATGCTGAGTGTAGGGCAACACACTGCACTCTTCCTTGGGAGACCTCGGTTTCCTCCGCACTCCAACAGCTCCAGGAAATCTGTTCTCTTACATCCTACAGGTCATGCCAATCTGCCTCATTGCCCTAAGCTGAGCGGCACTGAGAAACCAAAACAGCTTAGCATTCCTTCTACAAAGTCATACCTTAAGACGCCATACTTACAGGAGAAAGTCGGCTTGCGTTCCTGCTGGTACCAGAGCACAGTTCTTCCTCCTACACTGCAGGGTTTTCGAAGAGGCTAAGCCCCGATAGCGTACCTAGAGCGCTCCTTTGGGGAAGCCGTTGGCCACACGCAGAACTCCGTGCCAAACCAACTTTATTAAGGAAGGGACCAGTGTGTAGCTAGAGTGTATATTTACTTGGTAGAAATCACAAGGAGGTAGGCAGCGTGTTCGCTGGAAACGGCCACCTGATGGCACAAGCCTTGCTTTCCCATTTTGAATGCACCATTCATGCTGCCTTGGAGCTACCTAAATAACAGTTTTAGGACGGGTGTCTAGTCGCAGTAGGCAGGGCTCTGGGAAGGGAACGAGTGTTCTCTAGATCAACAGGTTGCTTTCATAGCCTGGGTGGGGGCTCCTCCTGAGACGCTCTGGAGCTAAAAGGAAACTTGACGGGAGTCCTTTCCTCAAGGTAATGCCTTGAATAGCCTGCCGAAGCGGAAGCTTGGAGCAGAGTCCTTGAGGCTTAAATTTAGGTCTGCTTTCTTTTAACGTTAGTAAGCTTTTCAGGGCACCAGGACCTCGCGTGGGCACCCTATTCCCTGCTAGAACACCGAGTTCCGGCAGGCTCCCCTGGCCTGCTAAGAAACATCCAGGCCCGGAAACCTTTCCCAGTCACACTGTGTATGCTGAGTGTAGGGCAACACACTGCACTCTTCCTTGGGAGACCTAGGTTTCCTCAGCACTCCGAAGGCTCCAGGAAATCCCTTCTCTTACAACCTACATGCCATGCAAATCTGCCTCCTTGCCCTAGGCTGAGCGGCACTGAGAAACCAAAACTGCTTCGCATTCCTTGTAGAGGGTCATTCCTTAAGACCCCATATTTACAGGAGAAAGTCGGCTTGCGTTCCTGCTGTAACCAAAGCCCAGTTCTTCCTCTTACAGTGCAGGGTTTTAGAAGAAGTTATGCCCCGATAGCGAACCTAGATCGCTCCTTGGTGGAGGCCATTGGCTAGACGCAGAACTCCCTGCCAAACCAACTTTATTCAAGGAAGGGACCAGTGTGTAGCTAGAGTGTATATTTACTTGGTAGAATTCACAAGGAGGTAGGCTGCGTTTTCACTGGAAATGGGGAATTTATGGCTCAAGACTTGCTTTTCCATAATGAATGCTCCATTCTTGCTGCCTTGAAGCTACTTAAATAAGAGTGTTTTGGACGGGTCCCTTGTCTCTATAGGCAGTGTACTGGGAAGGGAAAGAGTTTTCTCTGAATCAACAGGGTGCTTTCATAGCTTGCGTGGGAGATCTTCCTGAGAGGCTCTAGAGCTAAAAGGAAACTTGACGGGAGTCCTTTCGTCAAGGTAAAGCCTAGAATAGGGTGCCGAAGCGGAAGCTAGGAGCAGAGTCCTTGAAGCATTACCTTTAAGTTTGTTTTCTTTTAAGGTTAGTAAGCTTTCAGGACACCGAGGATCTCGCGTGGGCTCCCTATTCCCCGCAAGAACACCTAGTACCGGCAGGCTCCACTAGGCTGCTAAGAAACATCCAGGCCCGGAAAACTTTCCCAGTCACTCTGTGTATGCTGAGTGTAGGGCAACACACTGCACTCTTCCTTGGGAGACCTCGGTTTCCTCCGCACTCCAACAGCTCCAGGAAATCTGTTCTCTTACATCCTACAGGTCATGCCAATCTGCCTCATTGCCCTAAGCTGAGCGGCACTGAGAAACCAAAACAGCTTAGCATTCCTTCTACAAAGTCATACCTTAAGACGCCATACTTACAGGAGAAAGTCGGCTTGCGTTCCTGCTGGTACCAGAGCACAGTTCTTCCTCCTACACTGCAGGGTTTTCGAAGAGGCTAAGCCCCGATAGCGTACCTAGAGCGCTCCTTTGGGGAAGCCGTTGGCCACACGCAGAACTCCGTGCCAAACCAACTTTATTAAGGAAGGGACCAGTGTGTAGCTAGAGTGTATATTTACTTGGTAGAAATCACAAGGAGGTAGGCAGCGTGTTCGCTGGAAACGGCCACCTGATGGCACAAGCCTTGCTTTCCCATTTTGAATGCACCATTCATGCTGCCTTGGAGCTACCTAAATAACAGTTTTAGGACGGGTGTCTAGTCGCAGTAGGCAGGGCTCTGGGAAGGGAACGAGTGTTCTCTAGATCAACAGGTTGCTTTCATAGCCTGGGTGGGGGCTCCTCCTGAGACGCTCTGGAGCTAAAAGGAAACTTGACGGGAGTCCTTTCCTCAAGGTAATGCCTTGAATAGCCTGCCGAAGCGGAAGCTTGGAGCAGAGTCCTTGAGGCTTAAATTTAGGTCTGCTTTCTTTTAACGTTAGTAAGCTTTTCAGGGCACCAGGACCTCGCGTGGGCACCCTATTCCCTGCTAGAACACCGAGTTCCGGCAGGCTCCCCTGGCCTGCTAAGAAACATCCAGGCCCGGAAACCTTTCCCAGTCACACTGTGTATGCTGAGTGTAGGGCAACACACTGCACTCTTCCTTGGGAGACCTAGGTTTCCTCAGCACTCCGAAGGCTCCAGGAAATCCCTTCTCTTACAACCTACATGCCATGCAAATCTGCCTCCTTGCCCTAGGCTGAGCGGCACTGAGAAACCAAAACTGCTTCGCATTCCTTGTAGAGGGTCATTCCTTAAGACCCCATATTTACAGGAGAAAGTCGGCTTGCGTTCCTGCTGTAACCAAAGCCCAGTTCTTCCTCTTACAGTGCAGGGTTTTAGAAGAAGTTATGCCCCGATAGCGAACCTAGATCGCTCCTTGGTGGAGGCCATTGGCTAGACGCAGAACTCCCTGCCAAACCAACTTTATTCAAGGAAGGGACCAGTGTGTAGCTAGAGTGTATATTTACTTGGTAGAATTCACAAGGAGGTAGGCTGCGTTTTCACTGGAAATGGGGAATTTATGGCTCAAGACTTGCTTTTCCATAATGAATGCTCCATTCTTGCTGCCTTGAAGCTACTTAAATAAGAGTGTTTTGGACGGGTCCCTTGTCTCTATAGGCAGTGTACTGGGAAGGGAAAGAGTTTTCTCTGAATCAACAGGGTGCTTTCATAGCTTGCGTGGGAGATCTTCCTGAGAGGCTCTAGAGCTAAAAGGAAACTTGACGGGAGTCCTTTCGTCAAGGTAAAGCCTAGAATAGGGTGCCGAAGCGGAAGCTAGGAGCAGAGTCCTTGAAGCATTACCTTTAAGTTTGTTTTCTTTTAAGGTTAGTAAGCTTTCAGGACACCGAGGATCTCGCGTGGGCTCCCTATTCCCCGCAAGAACACCTAGTACCGGCAGGCTCCACTAGGCTGCTAAGAAACATCCAGGCCCGGAAAACTTTCCCAGTCACTCTGTGTATGCTGAGTGTAGGGCAACACACTGCACTCTTCCTTGGGAGACCTCGGTTTCCTCCGCACTCCAACAGCTCCAGGAAATCTGTTCTCTTACATCCTACAGGTCATGCCAATCTGCCTCATTGCCCTAAGCTGAGCGGCACTGAGAAACCAAAACAGCTTAGCATTCCTTCTACAAAGTCATACCTTAAGACGCCATACTTACAGGAGAAAGTCGGCTTGCGTTCCTGCTGGTACCAGAGCACAGTTCTTCCTCCTACACTGCAGGGTTTTCGAAGAGGCTAAGCCCCGATAGCGTACCTAGAGCGCTCCTTTGGGGAAGCCGTTGGCCACACGCAGAACTCCGTGCCAAACCAACTTTATTAAGGAAGGGACCAGTGTGTAGCTAGAGTGTATATTTACTTGGTAGAAATCACAAGGAGGTAGGCAGCGTGTTCGCTGGAAACGGCCACCTGATGGCACAAGCCTTGCTTTCCCATTTTGAATGCACCATTCATGCTGCCTTGGAGCTACCTAAATAACAGTTTTAGGACGGGTGTCTAGTCGCAGTAGGCAGGGCTCTGGGAAGGGAACGAGTGTTCTCTAGATCAACAGGTTGCTTTCATAGCCTGGGTGGGGGCTCCTCCTGAGACGCTCTGGAGCTAAAAGGAAACTTGACGGGAGTCCTTTCCTCAAGGTAATGCCTTGAATAGCCTGCCGAAGCGGAAGCTTGGAGCAGAGTCCTTGAGGCTTAAATTTAGGTCTGCTTTCTTTTAACGTTAGTAAGCTTTTCAGGGCACCAGGACCTCGCGTGGGCACCCTATTCCCTGCTAGAACACCGAGTTCCGGCAGGCTCCCCTGGCCTGCTAAGAAACATCCAGGCCCGGAAACCTTTCCCAGTCACACTGTGTATGCTGAGTGTAGGGCAACACACTGCACTCTTCCTTGGGAGACCTAGGTTTCCTCAGCACTCCGAAGGCTCCAGGAAATCCCTTCTCTTACAACCTACATGCCATGCAAATCTGCCTCCTTGCCCTAGGCTGAGCGGCACTGAGAAACCAAAACTGCTTCGCATTCCTTGTAGAGGGTCATTCCTTAAGACCCCATATTTACAGGAGAAAGTCGGCTTGCGTTCCTGCTGTAACCAAAGCCCAGTTCTTCCTCTTACAGTGCAGGGTTTTAGAAGAAGTTATGCCCCGATAGCGAACCTAGATCGCTCCTTGGTGGAGGCCATTGGCTAGACGCAGAACTCCCTGCCAAACCAACTTTATTCAAGGAAGGGACCAGTGTGTAGCTAGAGTGTATATTTACTTGGTAGAATTCACAAGGAGGTAGGCTGCGTTTTCACTGGAAATGGGGAATTTATGGCTCAAGACTTGCTTTTCCATAATGAATGCTCCATTCTTGCTGCCTTGAAGCTACTTAAATAAGAGTGTTTTGGACGGGTCCCTTGTCTCTATAGGCAGTGTACTGGGAAGGGAAAGAGTTTTCTCTGAATCAACAGGGTGCTTTCATAGCTTGCGTGGGAGATCTTCCTGAGAGGCTCTAGAGCTAAAAGGAAACTTGACGGGAGTCCTTTCGTCAAGGTAAAGCCTAGAATAGGGTGCCGAAGCGGAAGCTAGGAGCAGAGTCCTTGAAGCATTACCTTTAAGTTTGTTTTCTTTTAAGGTTAGTAAGCTTTCAGGACACCGAGGATCTCGCGTGGGCTCCCTATTCCCCGCAAGAACACCTAGTACCGGCAGGCTCCACTAGGCTGCTAAGAAACATCCAGGCCCGGAAAACTTTCCCAGTCACTCTGTGTATGCTGAGTGTAGGGCAACACACTGCACTCTTCCTTGGGAGACCTCGGTTTCCTCCGCACTCCAACAGCTCCAGGAAATCTGTTCTCTTACATCCTACAGGTCATGCCAATCTGCCTCATTGCCCTAAGCTGAGCGGCACTGAGAAACCAAAACAGCTTAGCATTCCTTCTACAAAGTCATACCTTAAGACGCCATACTTACAGGAGAAAGTCGGCTTGCGTTCCTGCTGGTACCAGAGCACAGTTCTTCCTCCTACACTGCAGGGTTTTCGAAGAGGCTAAGCCCCGATAGCGTACCTAGAGCGCTCCTTTGGGGAAGCCGTTGGCCACACGCAGAACTCCGTGCCAAACCAACTTTATTAAGGAAGGGACCAGTGTGTAGCTAGAGTGTATATTTACTTGGTAGAAATCACAAGGAGGTAGGCAGCGTGTTCGCTGGAAACGGCCACCTGATGGCACAAGCCTTGCTTTCCCATTTTGAATGCACCATTCATGCTGCCTTGGAGCTACCTAAATAACAGTTTTAGGACGGGTGTCTAGTCGCAGTAGGCAGGGCTCTGGGAAGGGAACGAGTGTTCTCTAGATCAACAGGTTGCTTTCATAGCCTGGGTGGGGGCTCCTCCTGAGACGCTCTGGAGCTAAAAGGAAACTTGACGGGAGTCCTTTCCTCAAGGTAATGCCTTGAATAGCCTGCCGAAGCGGAAGCTTGGAGCAGAGTCCTTGAGGCTTAAATTTAGGTCTGCTTTCTTTTAACGTTAGTAAGCTTTTCAGGGCACCAGGACCTCGCGTGGGCACCCTATTCCCTGCTAGAACACCGAGTTCCGGCAGGCTCCCCTGGCCTGCTAAGAAACATCCAGGCCCGGAAACCTTTCCCAGTCACACTGTGTATGCTGAGTGTAGGGCAACACACTGCACTCTTCCTTGGGAGACCTAGGTTTCCTCAGCACTCCGAAGGCTCCAGGAAATCCCTTCTCTTACAACCTACATGCCATGCAAATCTGCCTCCTTGCCCTAGGCTGAGCGGCACTGAGAAACCAAAACTGCTTCGCATTCCTTGTAGAGGGTCATTCCTTAAGACCCCATATTTACAGGAGAAAGTCGGCTTGCGTTCCTGCTGTAACCAAAGCCCAGTTCTTCCTCTTACAGTGCAGGGTTTTAGAAGAAGTTATGCCCCGATAGCGAACCTAGATCGCTCCTTGGTGGAGGCCATTGGCTAGACGCAGAACTCCCTGCCAAACCAACTTTATTCAAGGAAGGGACCAGTGTGTAGCTAGAGTGTATATTTACTTGGTAGAATTCACAAGGAGGTAGGCTGCGTTTTCACTGGAAATGGGGAATTTATGGCTCAAGACTTGCTTTTCCATAATGAATGCTCCATTCTTGCTGCCTTGAAGCTACTTAAATAAGAGTGTTTTGGACGGGTCCCTTGTCTCTATAGGCAGTGTACTGGGAAGGGAAAGAGTTTTCTCTGAATCAACAGGGTGCTTTCATAGCTTGCGTGGGAGATCTTCCTGAGAGGCTCTAGAGCTAAAAGGAAACTTGACGGGAGTCCTTTCGTCAAGGTAAAGCCTAGAATAGGGTGCCGAAGCGGAAGCTAGGAGCAGAGTCCTTGAAGCATTACCTTTAAGTTTGTTTTCTTTTAAGGTTAGTAAGCTTTCAGGACACCGAGGATCTCGCGTGGGCTCCCTATTCCCCGCAAGAACACCTAGTACCGGCAGGCTCCACTAGGCTGCTAAGAAACATCCAGGCCCGGAAAACTTTCCCAGTCACTCTGTGTATGCTGAGTGTAGGGCAACACACTGCACTCTTCCTTGGGAGACCTCGGTTTCCTCCGCACTCCAACAGCTCCAGGAAATCTGTTCTCTTACATCCTACAGGTCATGCCAATCTGCCTCATTGCCCTAAGCTGAGCGGCACTGAGAAACCAAAACAGCTTAGCATTCCTTCTACAAAGTCATACCTTAAGACGCCATACTTACAGGAGAAAGTCGGCTTGCGTTCCTGCTGGTACCAGAGCACAGTTCTTCCTCCTACACTGCAGGGTTTTCGAAGAGGCTAAGCCCCGATAGCGTACCTAGAGCGCTCCTTTGGGGAAGCCGTTGGCCACACGCAGAACTCCGTGCCAAACCAACTTTATTAAGGAAGGGACCAGTGTGTAGCTAGAGTGTATATTTACTTGGTAGAAATCACAAGGAGGTAGGCAGCGTGTTCGCTGGAAACGGCCACCTGATGGCACAAGCCTTGCTTTCCCATTTTGAATGCACCATTCATGCTGCCTTGGAGCTACCTAAATAACAGTTTTAGGACGGGTGTCTAGTCGCAGTAGGCAGGGCTCTGGGAAGGGAACGAGTGTTCTCTAGATCAACAGGTTGCTTTCATAGCCTGGGTGGGGGCTCCTCCTGAGACGCTCTGGAGCTAAAAGGAAACTTGACGGGAGTCCTTTCCTCAAGGTAATGCCTTGAATAGCCTGCCGAAGCGGAAGCTTGGAGCAGAGTCCTTGAGGCTTAAATTTAGGTCTGCTTTCTTTTAACGTTAGTAAGCATTTCAGGGCACCAGGACCTCGCGTGGGCACCCTATTCCCTGCTAGAACACCGAGTTCCGGCAGGCTCCCCTGGCCTGCTAAGAAACATCCAGGCCCGGAAACCTTTCCCAGTCACTCTGTGTATGCTGAGTGTAGGGCAACACACTGCACTATTCCTTGGGAGACCTAGGTTTTCTCAGCACTGCAAAGGCTCCAGGAAATCTCTTCTCTTACAACCTACATGTCATGCAAATCTGCTTCCTTGCCCTAGGCTGAGCGGCACTGAGAAACCAAAACTGCTTTGCATTCCTTCTAGAGGGTCATACCTTAAGACCCCATATTTACAGGAGAAAGTCGGCTTGCGTTCCTGCTGTAACCAAAGCCCCGTTCTTCGTCTTACAGTGCAGGGTTTTAGAAGAAGCTAAGCCCCGATAGCGAACCTAGATCGCTCCTTTTGGAGGCCGTTGGCTAGACGCAGAACTCCCTGCCAAACCAACTTTATTCAAGGAAGGCACCAGTGTGTAGCTAGAGTGTATATTTACTTGGTAGAAATCACAAGGAGGTAGGCTGCGTGTTCACTGGAAACGGGGAATTTATGGCACAAGGCTTGCTTTTCCATATTGAATGCTCCATTCTTGCTGCCTTGAAGCTACTACCTAAATAACAGTGTTTTGCACGGGTCCTTGTCACTGTAGGCAGTGTACTGGGAAGGGAAAGAGTTTTCCCTAATCAACAGGGTGCTTTCATAACCTGGGTGGGAGCTCCTCCTGAGACGCTCTAGAGCTAAAAGGAAACTTGACGGGAGTCCTTTCCTCAAGGTAAAGCCTTGAATAGCCTGCCGAAGCGGAAGCTTGGAGCAGAGTCCTTGAGGCTTAAATTTAGGTCTGCTTTCTTTTAACGTTAGTAAGCTTTTCAGGGCACCAGGACCTCGCGTGGGCACCCTATTCCCTGCTAGAACACCGAGTTCCGGCAGGCTCCCCTGGCCTGCTAAGAAACATCCAGGCCCGGAAACCTTTCCCAGTCACACTGTGTATGCTGAGTGTAGGGCAACACACTGCACTCTTCCTTGGGAGACCTAGGTTTCCTCAGCACTCCGAAGGCTCCAGGAAATCCCTTCTCTTACAACCTACATGCCATGCAAATCTGCCTCCTTGCCCTAGGCTGAGCGGCACTGAGAAACCAAAACTGCTTCGCATTCCTTGTAGAGGGTCATTCCTTAAGACCCCATATTTACAGGAGAAAGTCGGCTTGCGTTCCTGCTGTAACCAAAGCCCAGTTCTTCCTCTTACAGTGCAGGGTTTTAGAAGAAGTTATGCCCCGATAGCGAACCTAGATCGCTCCTTGGTGGAGGCCATTGGCTAGACGCAGAACTCCCTGCCAAACCAACTTTATTCAAGGAAGGGACCAGTGTGTAGCTAGAGTGTATATTTACTTGGTAGAATTCACAAGGAGGTAGGCTGCGTTTTCACTGGAAATGGGGAATTTATGGCTCAAGACTTGCTTTTCCATAATGAATGCTCCATTCTTGCTGCCTTGAAGCTACTTAAATAAGAGTGTTTTGGACGGGTCCCTTGTCTCTATAGGCAGTGTACTGGGAAGGGAAAGAGTTTTCTCTGAATCAACAGGGTGCTTTCATAGCTTGCGTGGGAGATCTTCCTGAGAGGCTCTAGAGCTAAAAGGAAACTTGACGGGAGTCCTTTCGTCAAGGTAAAGCCTAGAATAGGGTGCCGAAGCGGAAGCTAGGAGCAGAGTCCTTGAAGCATTACCTTTAAGTTTGTTTTCTTTTAAGGTTAGTAAGCTTTCAGGACACCGAGGATCTCGCGTGGGCTCCCTATTCCCCGCAAGAACACCTAGTACCGGCAGGCTCCACTAGGCTGCTAAGAAACATCCAGGCCCGGAAAACTTTCCCAGTCACTCTGTGTATGCTGAGTGTAGGGCAACACACTGCACTCTTCCTTGGGAGACCTCGGTTTCCTCCGCACTCCAACAGCTCCAGGAAATCTGTTCTCTTACATCCTACAGGTCATGCCAATCTGCCTCATTGCCCTAAGCTGAGCGGCACTGAGAAACCAAAACAGCTTAGCATTCCTTCTACAAAGTCATACCTTAAGACGCCATACTTACAGGAGAAAGTCGGCTTGCGTTCCTGCTGGTACCAGAGCACAGTTCTTCCTCCTACACTGCAGGGTTTTCGAAGAGGCTAAGCCCCGATAGCGTACCTAGAGCGCTCCTTTGGGGAAGCCGTTGGCCACACGCAGAACTCCGTGCCAAACCAACTTTATTAAGGAAGGGACCAGTGTGTAGCTAGAGTGTATATTTACTTGGTAGAAATCACAAGGAGGTAGGCAGCGTGTTCGCTGGAAACGGCCACCTGATGGCACAAGCCTTGCTTTCCCATTTTGAATGCACCATTCATGCTGCCTTGGAGCTACCTAAATAACAGTTTTAGGACGGGTGTCTAGTCGCAGTAGGCAGGGCTCTGGGAAGGGAACGAGTGTTCTCTAGATCAACAGGTTGCTTTCATAGCCTGGGTGGGGGCTCCTCCTGAGACGCTCTGGAGCTAAAAGGAAACTTGACGGGAGTCCTTTCCTCAAGGTAATGCCTTGAATAGCCTGCCGAAGCGGAAGCTTGGAGCAGAGTCCTTGAGGCTTAAATTTAGGTCTGCTTTCTTTTAACGTTAGTAAGCATTTCAGGGCACCAGGACCTCGCGTGGGCACCCTGTTCCCTGCTAGAACACCGAGTTCCGGCAGGCTCCCCTGGCCTGCTAAGAAACATCCAGGCCCGGAAACCTTTCCCAGTCACTCTGTGTATGCTGAGTGTAGGGCAACACACTGCACTATTCCTTGGGAGACCTAGGTTTCCTCAGCACTGCAAAGGCTCCAGGAAATCTCTTCTCTTACAACCTACATGTCATGCAAATCTGCCTCCTTGCCCTAGGCTGAGCGGCATTGAGAAACCAAAACTGCTTTGCATTCCTTCTAGAGGGTCATACCTTAAGACCCCATATTTACAGGAGAAAGTCGGCTTGCGTTCCTGCTGTAACCAAAGCCCCGTTCTTCCTCTTACAGTGCACGGTTTTAGAAGAAGCTAAGCCCCGATAGCGAACCTAGATCGCTCCTTGGTGGAGGCCGTTGGCTAGACGCAGAACTCCCTGCCAAACCAACTTTATTCAAGGAAGGGACCATTGTGTAGCTAGAGTGTATATTTACTTGGTAGAAATCACAAGGAGGTAGGCTGCGTGTTCACTGGAAACGGGGAATTTATGGCACAAGACTTGCTTTTCCATATTGAATGCTCCATTCTTGCTGCCTTGAAGCTACTTAAATAAGAGTGTTTTGGACGGGTCCCTTGTCTCTATAGGCAGTGTACTGGGAAGGGAAAGAGTTTTCTCTAAATCAACAGGGTGCTTTCATAGCCTGCGTGGGAGATCCTCCTGAGAGGCTCTAGAGCTAAAAGGAAACTTGACGTGAGTCCTTTCATCAAGGTAAAGCCTAGAATAGGGTGCCGAAGCGGAAGTTTGGAACAGAGTCCTTGAAGCATTAGCTTTAGGTTTGTTTTCTTTTAAGGTTAGTAAGCTTTCAGGACACCGAGGATCTCGCGTGGGCTCCCTATTCCCTGCAAGAACACCTAGTACCGGCAGGCTCCTCTAGGCTGCTAAGAAACATCCAGGCCCGGAAACCTTTCCCAGTCACTCTGTGTATGCTGAGTGTAGGGCAACACACTGCACTCTTCCTTGGGAGACCTCGGTTTCCTCCGCACTCCAACAGCTCCAGGAAATCTGTTCTCTTACATCCTACAGGTCATGCCAATCTGCCTCATTGCCCAAAGCTGAGCGGCACTGAGAAACCAAAACAGCTTAGCATTCCTTCTACAAAGTCATACCTTAAGACGCCATACTTACAGGAGAAAGTCGGCTTGCGTTCCTGCTGGTACCAGAGCACAGTTCTTCCTCCTACACTGCAGGGTTTTCGAAGAGGCTAAGCCCCGATAGCGTACCTAGAGCGCTCCTTTGGGGAAGCCGTTGGCCACACGCAGAACTCCGTGCCAAACCAACTTTATTAAGGAAGGGACCAGTGTGTAGCTAGAGTGTATATTTACTTGGTAGAAATCACAAGGAGGTAGGCAGCGTGTTCGCTGGAAACGGCCACCTGATGGCACAAGCCTTGCTTTCCCATTTTGAATGCACCATTCATGCTGCCTTGGAGCTACCTAAATAACAGTTTTAGGACGGGTGTCTAGTCGCAGTAGGCAGGGCTCTGGGAAGGGAACGAGTGTTCTCTAGATCAACAGGTTGCTTTCATAGCCTGGGTGGGGGCTCCTCCTGAGACGCTCTGGAGCTAAAAGGAAACTTGACGGGAGTCCTTTCCTCAAGGTAATGCCTTGAATAGCCTGCCGAAGCGGAAGCTTGGAACAGAGTCCTTGAGGCTTAAATTTAGGTCTGCTTTCTTTTAACGTTAGTAAGCATTTCAGGGCACCAGGACCTCGCGTGGGCACCCTATTCCCTGCTAGAACACCGAGTTCCGGCAGGCTCCCCTGGCCTGCTAAGAAACATCCAGGCCCGGAAACCTTTCCCAGTCACTCTGTGTATGCTGAGTGTAGGGCAACACACTGCACTATTCCTTGGGAGACCTAGGTTTTCTCAACACTGCAAAGGCTCCAGGAAATCTCTTCTCTTACAACCTACATGTCATGCAAATCTGCTTCCTTGCCCTAGGCTGAGCGGCACTGAGAAACCAAAACTGCTTTGCATTCCTTCTAGAGGGTCATACCTTAAGACCCCATATTTACAGGAGAAAGTCGGCTTGCGTTCCTGCTGTAACCAAAGCCCCGTTCTTCGTCTTACAGTGCAGGGTTTTAGAAGAAGCTAAGCCCCGATAGCGAACCTAGATCGCTCCTTTTGGAGGCCGTTGGCTAGACGCAGAACTCCCTGCCAAACCAACTTTATTCAAGGAAGGCACCAGGGTGTAGCTAGAGTGTATATTTACTTGGTAGAAATCACAAGGAGGTAGGCTGCGTGTTCACTGGAAACGGGGAATTTATGGCACAAGGCTTGCTTTTCCATATTGAATGCTCCATTCTTGCTGCCTTGAAGCTACTACCTAAATAACAGTGTTTTGCACGGGTCCTTGTCACTGTAGGCAGTGTACTGGGAAGGGAAAGAGTTTTCCCTAATCAACAGGGTGCTTTCATAACCTGGGTGGGAGCTCCTCCTGAGACGCTCTAGAGCTAAAAGGAAACTTGACGGGAGTCCTTTCCTCAAGGTAAAGCCTTGAATAGCCTGCCGAAGCGGAAGCTTGGAGCAGAGTCCTTGAGGCTTAAATTTAGGTCTGCTTTCTTTTAACGTTAGTAAGCTTTTCAGGGCACCAGGACCTCGCGTGGGCACCCTATTCCCTGCTAGAACACCGAGTTCCGGCAGGCTCCCCTGGCCTGCTAAGAAACATCCAGGCCCGGAAACCTTTCCCAGTCACACTGTGTATGCTGAGTGTAGGGCAACACACTGCACTCTTCCTTGGGAGACCTAGGTTTCCTCAGCACTCCGAAGGCTCCAGGAAATCCCTTCTCTTACAACCTACATGCCATGCAAATCTGCCTCCTTGCCCTAGGCTGAGCGGCACTGAGAAACCAAAACTGCTTCGCATTCCTTGTAGAGGGTCATTCCTTAAGACCCCATATTTACAGGAGAAAGTCGGCTTGCGTTCCTGCTGTAACCAAAGCCCAGTTCTTCCTCTTACAGTGCAGGGTTTTAGAAGAAGTTATGCCCCGATAGCGAACCTAGATCGCTCCTTGGTGGAGGCCATTGGCTAGACGCAGAACTCCCTGCCAAACCAACTTTATTCAAGGAAGGGACCAGTGTGTAGCTAGAGTGTATATTTACTTGGTAGAATTCACAAGGAGGTAGGCTGCGTTTTCACTGGAAATGGGGAATTTATGGCTCAAGACTTGCTTTTCCATAATGAATGCTCCATTCTTGCTGCCTTGAAGCTACTTAAATAAGAGTGTTTTGGACGGGTCCCTTGTCTCTATAGGCAGTGTACTGGGAAGGGAAAGAGTTTTCTCTGAATCAACAGGGTGCTTTCATAGCTTGCGTGGGAGATCTTCCTGAGAGGCTCTAGAGCTAAAAGGAAACTTGACGGGAGTCCTTTCGTCAAGGTAAAGCCTAGAATAGGGTGCCGAAGCGGAAGCTAGGAGCAGAGTCCTTGAAGCATTACCTTTAAGTTTGTTTTCTTTTAAGGTTAGTAAGCTTTCAGGACACCGAGGATCTCGCGTGGGCTCCCTATTCCCCGCAAGAACACCTAGTACCGGCAGGCTCCACTAGGCTGCTAAGAAACATCCAGGCCCGGAAAACTTTCCCAGTCACTCTGTGTATGCTGAGTGTAGGGCAACACACTGCACTCTTCCTTGGGAGACCTCGGTTTCCTCCGCACTCCAACAGCTCCAGGAAATCTGTTCTCTTACATCCTACAGGTCATGCCAATCTGCCTCATTGCCCTAAGCTGAGCGGCACTGAGAAACCAAAACAGCTTAGCATTCCTTCTACAAAGTCATACCTTAAGACGCCATACTTACAGGAGAAAGTCGGCTTGCGTTCCTGCTGGTACCAGAGCACAGTTCTTCCTCCTACACTGCAGGGTTTTCGAAGAGGCTAAGCCCCGATAGCGTACCTAGAGCGCTCCTTTGGGGAAGCCGTTGGCCACACGCAGAACTCCGTGCCAAACCAACTTTATTAAGGAAGGGACCAGTGTGTAGCTAGAGTGTATATTTACTTGGTAGAAATCACAAGGAGGTAGGCAGCGTGTTCGCTGGAAACGGCCACCTGATGGCACAAGCCTTGCTTTCCCATTTTGAATGCACCATTCATGCTGCCTTGGAGCTACCTAAATAACAGTTTTAGGACGGGTGTCTAGTCGCAGTAGGCAGGGCTCTGGGAAGGGAACGAGTGTTCTCTAGATCAACAGGTTGCTTTCATAGCCTGGGTGGGGGCTCCTCCTGAGACGCTCTGGAGCTAAAAGGAAACTTGACGGGAGTCCTTTCCTCAAGGTAATGCCTTGAATAGCCTGCCGAAGCGGAAGCTTGGAGCAGAGTCCTTGAGGCTTAAATTTAGGTCTGCTTTCTTTTAACGTTAGTAAGCTTTTCAGGGCACCAGGACCTCGCGTGGGCACCCTATTCCCTGCTAGAACACCGAGTTCCGGCAGGCTCCCCTGGCCTGCTAAGAAACATCCAGGCCCGGAAACCTTTCCCAGTCACACTGTGTATGCTGAGTGTAGGGCAACACACTGCACTCTTCCTTGGGAGACCTAGGTTTCCTCAGCACTCCGAAGGCTCCAGGAAATCCCTTCTCTTACAACCTACATGCCATGCAAATCTGCCTCCTTGCCCTAGGCTGAGCGGCACTGAGAAACCAAAACTGCTTCGCATTCCTTGTAGAGGGTCATTCCTTAAGACCCCATATTTACAGGAGAAAGTCGGCTTGCGTTCCTGCTGTAACCAAAGCCCAGTTCTTCCTCTTACAGTGCAGGGTTTTAGAAGAAGTTATGCCCCGATAGCGAACCTAGATCGCTCCTTGGTGGAGGCCATTGGCTAGACGCAGAACTCCCTGCCAAACCAACTTTATTCAAGGAAGGGACCAGTGTGTAGCTAGAGTGTATATTTACTTGGTAGAATTCACAAGGAGGTAGGCTGCGTTTTCACTGGAAATGGGGAATTTATGGCTCAAGACTTGCTTTTCCATAATGAATGCTCCATTCTTGCTGCCTTGAAGCTACTTAAATAAGAGTGTTTTGGACGGGTCCCTTGTCTCTATAGGCAGTGTACTGGGAAGGGAAAGAGTTTTCTCTGAATCAACAGGGTGCTTTCATAGCTTGCGTGGGAGATCTTCCTGAGAGGCTCTAGAGCTAAAAGGAAACTTGACGGGAGTCCTTTCGTCAAGGTAAAGCCTAGAATAGGGTGCCGAAGCGGAAGCTAGGAGCAGAGTCCTTGAAGCATTACCTTTAAGTTTGTTTTCTTTTAAGGTTAGTAAGCTTTCAGGACACCGAGGATCTCGCGTGGGCTCCCTATTCCCCGCAAGAACACCTAGTACCGGCAGGCTCCACTAGGCTGCTAAGAAACATCCAGGCCCGGAAAACTTTCCCAGTCACTCTGTGTATGCTGAGTGTAGGGCAACACACTGCACTCTTCCTTGGGAGACCTCGGTTTCCTCCGCACTCCAACAGCTCCAGGAAATCTGTTCTCTTACATCCTACAGGTCATGCCAATCTGCCTCATTGCCCTAAGCTGAGCGGCACTGAGAAACCAAAACAGCTTAGCATTCCTTCTACAAAGTCATACCTTAAGACGCCATACTTACAGGAGAAAGTCGGCTTGCGTTCCTGCTGGTACCAGAGCACAGTTCTTCCTCCTACACTGCAGGGTTTTCGAAGAGGCTAAGCCCCGATAGCGTACCTAGAGCGCTCCTTTGGGGAAGCCGTTGGCCACACGCAGAACTCCGTGCCAAACCAACTTTATTAAGGAAGGGACCAGTGTGTAGCTAGAGTGTATATTTACTTGGTAGAAATCACAAGGAGGTAGGCAGCGTGTTCGCTGGAAACGGCCACCTGATGGCACAAGCCTTGCTTTCCCATTTTGAATGCACCATTCATGCTGCCTTGGAGCTACCTAAATAACAGTTTTAGGACGGGTGTCTAGTCGCAGTAGGCAGGGCTCTGGGAAGGGAACGAGTGTTCTCTAGATCAACAGGTTGCTTTCATAGCCTGGGTGGGGGCTCCTCCTGAGACGCTCTGGAGCTAAAAGGAAACTTGACGGGAGTCCTTTCCTCAAGGTAATGCCTTGAATAGCCTGCCGAAGCGGAAGCTTGGAGCAGAGTCCTTGAGGCTTAAATTTAGGTCTGCTTTCTTTTAACGTTAGTAAGCTTTTCAGGGCACCAGGACCTCGCGTGGGCACCCTATTCCCTGCTAGAACACCGAGTTCCGGCAGGCTCCCCTGGCCTGCTAAGAAACATCCAGGCCCGGAAACCTTTCCCAGTCACACTGTGTATGCTGAGTGTAGGGCAACACACTGCACTCTTCCTTGGGAGACCTAGGTTTCCTCAGCACTCCGAAGGCTCCAGGAAATCCCTTCTCTTACAACCTACATGCCATGCAAATCTGCCTCCTTGCCCTAGGCTGAGCGGCACTGAGAAACCAAAACTGCTTCGCATTCCTTGTAGAGGGTCATTCCTTAAGACCCCATATTTACAGGAGAAAGTCGGCTTGCGTTCCTGCTGTAACCAAAGCCCAGTTCTTCCTCTTACAGTGCAGGGTTTTAGAAGAAGTTATGCCCCGATAGCGAACCTAGATCGCTCCTTGGTGGAGGCCATTGGCTAGACGCAGAACTCCCTGCCAAACCAACTTTATTCAAGGAAGGGACCAGTGTGTAGCTAGAGTGTATATTTACTTGGTAGAATTCACAAGGAGGTAGGCTGCGTTTTCACTGGAAATGGGGAATTTATGGCTCAAGACTTGCTTTTCCATAATGAATGCTCCATTCTTGCTGCCTTGAAGCTACTTAAATAAGAGTGTTTTGGACGGGTCCCTTGTCTCTATAGGCAGTGTACTGGGAAGGGAAAGAGTTTTCTCTGAATCAACAGGGTGCTTTCATAGCTTGCGTGGGAGATCTTCCTGAGAGGCTCTAGAGCTAAAAGGAAACTTGACGGGAGTCCTTTCGTCAAGGTAAAGCCTAGAATAGGGTGCCGAAGCGGAAGCTAGGAGCAGAGTCCTTGAAGCATTACCTTTAAGTTTGTTTTCTTTTAAGGTTAGTAAGCTTTCAGGACACCGAGGATCTCGCGTGGGCTCCCTATTCCCCGCAAGAACACCTAGTACCGGCAGGCTCCACTAGGCTGCTAAGAAACATCCAGGCCCGGAAAACTTTCCCAGTCACTCTGTGTATGCTGAGTGTAGGGCAACACACTGCACTCTTCCTTGGGAGACCTCGGTTTCCTCCGCACTCCAACAGCTCCAGGAAATCTGTTCTCTTACATCCTACAGGTCATGCCAATCTGCCTCATTGCCCTAAGCTGAGCGGCACTGAGAAACCAAAACAGCTTAGCATTCCTTCTACAAAGTCATACCTTAAGACGCCATACTTACAGGAGAAAGTCGGCTTGCGTTCCTGCTGGTACCAGAGCACAGTTCTTCCTCCTACACTGCAGGGTTTTCGAAGAGGCTAAGCCCCGATAGCGTACCTAGAGCGCTCCTTTGGGGAAGCCGTTGGCCACACGCAGAACTCCGTGCCAAACCAACTTTATTAAGGAAGGGACCAGTGTGTAGCTAGAGTGTATATTTACTTGGTAGAAATCACAAGGAGGTAGGCAGCGTGTTCGCTGGAAACGGCCACCTGATGGCACAAGCCTTGCTTTCCCATTTTGAATGCACCATTCATGCTGCCTTGGAGCTACCTAAATAACAGTTTTAGGACGGGTGTCTAGTCGCAGTAGGCAGGGCTCTGGGAAGGGAACGAGTGTTCTCTAGATCAACAGGTTGCTTTCATAGCCTGGGTGGGGGCTCCTCCTGAGACGCTCTGGAGCTAAAAGGAAACTTGACGGGAGTCCTTTCCTCAAGGTAATGCCTTGAATAGCCTGCCGAAGCGGAAGCTTGGAGCAGAGTCCTTGAGGCTTAAATTTAGGTCTGCTTTCTTTTAACGTTAGTAAGCATTTCAGGGCACCAGGACCTCGCGTGGGCACCCTATTCCCTGCTAGAACACCGAGTTCCGGCAGGCTCCCCTGGCCTGCTAAGAAACATCCAGGCCCGGAAACCTTTCCCAGTCACTCTGTGTATGCTGAGTGTAGGGCAACACACTGCACTATTCCTTGGGAGACCTAGGTTTTCTCAGCACTGCAAAGGCTCCAGGAAATCTCTTCTCTTACAACCTACATGTCATGCAAATCTGCTTCCTTGCCCTAGGCTGAGCGGCACTGAGAAACCAAAACTGCTTTGCATTCCTTCTAGAGGGTCATACCTTAAGACCCCATATTTACAGGAGAAAGTCGGCTTGCGTTCCTGCTGTAACCAAAGCCCCGTTCTTCGTCTTACAGTGCAGGGTTTTAGAAGAAGCTAAGCCCCGATAGCGAACCTAGATCGCTCCTTTTGGAGGCCGTTGGCTAGACGCAGAACTCCCTGCCAAACCAACTTTATTCAAGGAAGGCACCAGTGTGTAGCTAGAGTGTATATTTACTTGGTAGAAATCACAAGGAGGTAGGCTGCGTGTTCACTGGAAACGGGGAATTTATGGCACAAGGCTTGCTTTTCCATATTGAATGCTCCATTCTTGCTGCCTTGAAGCTACTACCTAAATAACAGTGTTTTGCACGGGTCCTTGTCACTGTAGGCAGTGTACTGGGAAGGGAAAGAGTTTTCCCTAATCAACAGGGTGCTTTCATAACCTGGGTGGGAGCTCCTCCTGAGACGCTCTAGAGCTAAAAGGAAACTTGACGGGAGTCCTTTCCTCAAGGTAAAGCCTTCAATAGCCTGCCGAAGCGGAAGCTTGGAGCAGAGTCCTTGAGGCTTAAATTTAGGTCTGCTTTCTTTTAACGTTAGTAAGCTTTTCAGGGCACCAGGACCTCGCGTGGGCACCCTATTCCCTGCTAGAACACCGAGTTCCGGCAGGCTCCCCTGGCCTGCTAAGAAACATCCAGGCCCGGAAACCTTTCCCAGTCACACTGTGTATGCTGAGTGTAGGGCAACACACTGCACTCTTCCTTGGGAGACCTAGGTTTCCTCAGCACTCCGAAGGCTCCAGGAAATCCCTTCTCTTACAACCTACATGCCATGCAAATCTGCCTCCTTGCCCTAGGCTGAGCGGCACTGAGAAACCAAAACTGCTTCGCATTCCTTGTAGAGGGTCATTCCTTAAGACCCCATATTTACAGGAGAAAGTCGGCTTGCGTTCCTGCTGTAACCAAAGCCCAGTTCTTCCTCTTACAGTGCAGGGTTTTAGAAGAAGTTATGCCCCGATAGCGAACCTAGATCGCTCCTTGGTGGAGGCCATTGGCTAGACGCAGAACTCCCTGCCAAACCAACTTTATTCAAGGAAGGGACCAGTGTGTAGCTAGAGTGTATATTTACTTGGTAGAATTCACAAGGAGGTAGGCTGCGTTTTCACTGGAAATGGGGAATTTATGGCTCAAGACTTGCTTTTCCATAATGAATGCTCCATTCTTGCTGCCTTGAAGCTACTTAAATAAGAGTGTTTTGGACGGGTCCCTTGTCTCTATAGGCAGTGTACTGGGAAGGGAAAGAGTTTTCTCTGAATCAACAGGGTGCTTTCATAGCTTGCGTGGGAGATCTTCCTGAGAGGCTCTAGAGCTAAAAGGAAACTTGACGGGAGTCCTTTCGTCAAGGTAAAGCCTAGAATAGGGTGCCGAAGCGGAAGCTAGGAGCAGAGTCCTTGAAGCATTACCTTTAAGTTTGTTTTCTTTTAAGGTTAGTAAGCTTTCAGGACACCGAGGATCTCGCGTGGGCTCCCTATTCCCCGCAAGAACACCTAGTACCGGCAGGCTCCACTAGGCTGCTAAGAAACATCCAGGCCCGGAAAACTTTCCCAGTCACTCTGTGTATGCTGAGTGTAGGGCAACACACTGCACTCTTCCTTGGGAGACCTCGGTTTCCTCCGCACTCCAACAGCTCCAGGAAATCTGTTCTCTTACATCCTACAGGTCATGCCAATCTGCCTCATTGCCCTAAGCTGAGCGGCACTGAGAAACCAAAACAGCTTAGCATTCCTTCTACAAAGTCATACCTTAAGACGCCATACTTACAGGAGAAAGTCGGCTTGCGTTCCTGCTGGTACCAGAGCACAGTTCTTCCTCCTACACTGCAGGGTTTTCGAAGAGGCTAAGCCCCGATAGCGTACCTAGAGCGCTCCTTTGGGGAAGCCGTTGGCCACACGCAGAACTCCGTGCCAAACCAACTTTATTAAGGAAGGGACCAGTGTGTAGCTAGAGTGTATATTTACTTGGTAGAAATCACAAGGAGGTAGGCAGCGTGTTCGCTGGAAACGGCCACCTGATGGCACAAGCCTTGCTTTCCCATTTTGAATGCACCATTCATGCTGCCTTGGAGCTACCTAAATAACAGTTTTAGGACGGGTGTCTAGTCGCAGTAGGCAGGGCTCTGGGAAGGGAACGAGTGTTCTCTAGATCAACAGGTTGCTTTCATAGCCTGGGTGGGGGCTCCTCCTGAGACGCTCTGGAGCTAAAAGGAAACTTGACGGGAGTCCTTTCCTCAAGGTAATGCCTTGAATAGCCTGCCGAAGCGGAAGCTTGGAGCAGAGTCCTTGAGGCTTAAATTTAGGTCTGCTTTCTTTTAACGTTAGTAAGCTTTTCAGGGCACCAGGACCTCGCGTGGGCACCCTATTCCCTGCTAGAACACCGAGTTCCGGCAGGCTCCCCTGGCCTGCTAAGAAACATCCAGGCCCGGAAACCTTTCCCAGTCACACTGTGTATGCTGAGTGTAGGGCAACACACTGCACTCTTCCTTGGGAGACCTAGGTTTCCTCAGCACTCCGAAGGCTCCAGGAAATCCCTTCTCTTACAACCTACATGCCATGCAAATCTGCCTCCTTGCCCTAGGCTGAGCGGCACTGAGAAACCAAAACTGCTTCGCATTCCTTGTAGAGGGTCATTCCTTAAGACCCCATATTTACAGGAGAAAGTCGGCTTGCGTTCCTGCTGTAACCAAAGCCCAGTTCTTCCTCTTACAGTGCAGGGTTTTAGAAGAAGTTATGCCCCGATAGCGAACCTAGATCGCTCCTTGGTGGAGGCCATTGGCTAGACGCAGAACTCCCTGCCAAACCAACTTTATTCAAGGAAGGGACCAGTGTGTAGCTAGAGTGTATATTTACTTGGTAGAATTCACAAGGAGGTAGGCTGCGTTTTCACTGGAAATGGGGAATTTATGGCTCAAGACTTGCTTTTCCATAATGAATGCTCCATTCTTGCTGCCTTGAAGCTACTTAAATAAGAGTGTTTTGGACGGGTCCCTTGTCTCTATAGGCAGTGTACTGGGAAGGGAAAGAGTTTTCTCTGAATCAACAGGGTGCTTTCATAGCTTGCGTGGGAGATCTTCCTGAGAGGCTCTAGAGCTAAAAGGAAACTTGACGGGAGTCCTTTCGTCAAGGTAAAGCCTAGAATAGGGTGCCGAAGCGGAAGCTAGGAGCAGAGTCCTTGAAGCATTACCTTTAAGTTTGTTTTCTTTTAAGGTTAGTAAGCTTTCAGGACACCGAGGATCTCGCGTGGGCTCCCTATTCCCCGCAAGAACACCTAGTACCGGCAGGCTCCACTAGGCTGCTAAGAAACATCCAGGCCCGGAAAACTTTCCCAGTCACTCTGTGTATGCTGAGTGTAGGGCAACACACTGCACTCTTCCTTGGGAGACCTCGGTTTCCTCCGCACTCCAACAGCTCCAGGAAATCTGTTCTCTTACATCCTACAGGTCATGCCAATCTGCCTCATTGCCCTAAGCTGAGCGGCACTGAGAAACCAAAACAGCTTAGCATTCCTTCTACAAAGTCATACCTTAAGACGCCATACTTACAGGAGAAAGTCGGCTTGCGTTCCTGCTGGTACCAGAGCACAGTTCTTCCTCCTACACTGCAGGGTTTTCGAAGAGGCTAAGCCCCGATAGCGTACCTAGAGCGCTCCTTTGGGGAAGCCGTTGGCCACACGCAGAACTCCGTGCCAAACCAACTTTATTAAGGAAGGGACCAGTGTGTAGCTAGAGTGTATATTTACTTGGTAGAAATCACAAGGAGGTAGGCAGCGTGTTCGCTGGAAACGGCCACCTGATGGCACAAGCCTTGCTTTCCCATTTTGAATGCACCATTCATGCTGCCTTGGAGCTACCTAAATAACAGTTTTAGGACGGGTGTCTAGTCGCAGTAGGCAGGGCTCTGGGAAGGGAACGAGTGTTCTCTAGATCAACAGGTTGCTTTCATAGCCTGGGTGGGGGCTCCTCCTGAGACGCTCTGGAGCTAAAAGGAAACTTGACGGGAGTCCTTTCCTCAAGGTAATGCCTTGAATAGCCTGCCGAAGCGGAAGCTTGGAGCAGAGTCCTTGAGGCTTAAATTTAGGTCTGCTTTCTTTTAACGTTAGTAAGCTTTTCAGGGCACCAGGACCTCGCGTGGGCACCCTATTCCCTGCTAGAACACCGAGTTCCGGCAGGCTCCCCTGGCCTGCTAAGAAACATCCAGGCCCGGAAACCTTTCCCAGTCACACTGTGTATGCTGAGTGTAGGGCAACACACTGCACTCTTCCTTGGGAGACCTAGGTTTCCTCAGCACTCCGAAGGCTCCAGGAAATCCCTTCTCTTACAACCTACATGCCATGCAAATCTGCCTCCTTGCCCTAGGCTGAGCGGCACTGAGAAACCAAAACTGCTTCGCATTCCTTGTAGAGGGTCATTCCTTAAGACCCCATATTTACAGGAGAAAGTCGGCTTGCGTTCCTGCTGTAACCAAAGCCCAGTTCTTCCTCTTACAGTGCAGGGTTTTAGAAGAAGTTATGCCCCGATAGCGAACCTAGATCGCTCCTTGGTGGAGGCCATTGGCTAGACGCAGAACTCCCTGCCAAACCAACTTTATTCAAGGAAGGGACCAGTGTGTAGCTAGAGTGTATATTTACTTGGTAGAATTCACAAGGAGGTAGGCTGCGTTTTCACTGGAAATGGGGAATTTATGGCTCAAGACTTGCTTTTCCATAATGAATGCTCCATTCTTGCTGCCTTGAAGCTACTTAAATAAGAGTGTTTTGGACGGGTCCCTTGTCTCTATAGGCAGTGTACTGGGAAGGGAAAGAGTTTTCTCTGAATCAACAGGGTGCTTTCATAGCTTGCGTGGGAGATCTTCCTGAGAGGCTCTAGAGCTAAAAGGAAACTTGACGGGAGTCCTTTCGTCAAGGTAAAGCCTAGAATAGGGTGCCGAAGCGGAAGCTAGGAGCAGAGTCCTTGAAGCATTACCTTTAAGTTTGTTTTCTTTTAAGGTTAGTAAGCTTTCAGGACACCGAGGATCTCGCGTGGGCTCCCTATTCCCCGCAAGAACACCTAGTACCGGCAGGCTCCACTAGGCTGCTAAGAAACATCCAGGCCCGGAAAACTTTCCCAGTCACTCTGTGTATGCTGAGTGTAGGGCAACACACTGCACTCTTCCTTGGGAGACCTCGGTTTCCTCCGCACTCCAACAGCTCCAGGAAATCTGTTCTCTTACATCCTACAGGTCATGCCAATCTGCCTCATTGCCCTAAGCTGAGCGGCACTGAGAAACCAAAACAGCTTAGCATTCCTTCTACAAAGTCATACCTTAAGACGCCATACTTACAGGAGAAAGTCGGCTTGCGTTCCTGCTGGTACCAGAGCACAGTTCTTCCTCCTACACTGCAGGGTTTTCGAAGAGGCTAAGCCCCGATAGCGTACCTAGAGCGCTCCTTTGGGGAAGCCGTTGGCCACACGCAGAACTCCGTGCCAAACCAACTTTATTAAGGAAGGGACCAGTGTGTAGGTAGAGTGTATATTTACTTGGTAGAAATCACAAGGAGGTAGGCAGCGTGTTCGCTGGAAACGGCCACCTGATGGCACAAGCCTTGCTTTCCCATTTTGAATGCACCATTCATGCTGCCTTGGAGCTACCTAAATAACAGTTTTAGGACGGGTGTCTAGTCGCAGTAGGCAGGGCTCTGGGAAGGGAACGAGTGTTCTCTAGATCAACAGGTTGCTTTCATAGCCTGGGTGGGGGCTCCTCCTGAGACGCTCTGGAGCTAAAAGGAAACTTGACGGGAGTCCTTTCCTCAAGGTAATGCCTTGAATAGCCTGCCGAAGCGGAAGCTTGGAGCAGAGTCCTTGAGGCTTAAATTTAGGTCTGCTTTCTTTTAACGTTAGTAAGCTTTTCAGGGCACCAGGACCTCGCGTGGGCACCCTATTCCCTGCTAGAACACCGAGTTCCGGCAGGCTCCCCTGGCCTGCTAAGAAACATCCAGGCCCGGAAACCTTTCCCAGTCACACTGTGTATGCTGAGTGTAGGGCAACACACTGCACTCTTCCTTGGGAGACCTAGGTTTCCTCAGCACTCCGAAGGCTCCAGGAAATCCCTTCTCTTACAACCTACATGCCATGCAAATCTGCCTCCTTGCCCTAGGCTGAGCGGCACTGAGAAACCAAAACTGCTTCGCATTCCTTGTAGAGGGTCATTCCTTAAGACCCCATATTTACAGGAGAAAGTCGGCTTGCGTTCCTGCTGTAACCAAAGCCCAGTTCTTCCTCTTACAGTGCAGGGTTTTAGAAGAAGTTATGCCCCGATAGCGAACCTAGATCGCTCCTTGGTGGAGGCCATTGGCTAGACGCAGAACTCCCTGCCAAACCAACTTTATTCAAGGAAGGGACCAGTGTGTAGCTAGAGTGTATATTTACTTGGTAGAATTCACAAGGAGGTAGGCTGCGTTTTCACTGGAAATGGGGAATTTATGGCTCAAGACTTGCTTTTCCATAATGAATGCTCCATTCTTGCTGCCTTGAAGCTACTTAAATAAGAGTGTTTTGGACGGGTCCCTTGTCTCTATAGGCAGTGTACTGGGAAGGGAAAGAGTTTTCTCTGAATCAACAGGGTGCTTTCATAGCTTGCGTGGGAGATCTTCCTGAGAGGCTCTAGAGCTAAAAGGAAACTTGACGGGAGTCCTTTCGTCAAGGTAAAGCCTAGAATAGGGTGCCGAAGCGGAAGCTAGGAGCAGAGTCCTTGAAGCATTACCTTTAAGTTTGTTTTCTTTTAAGGTTAGTAAGCTTTCAGGACACCGAGGATCTCGCGTGGGCTCCCTATTCCCCGCAAGAACACCTAGTACCGGCAGGCTCCACTAGGCTGCTAAGAAACATCCAGGCCCGGAAAACTTTCCCAGTCACTCTGTGTATGCTGAGTGTAGGGCAACACACTGCACTCTTCCTTGGGAGACCTCGGTTTCCTCCGCACTCCAACAGCTCCAGGAAATCTGTTCTCTTACATCCTACAGGTCATGCCAATCTGCCTCATTGCCCTAAGCTGAGCGGCACTGAGAAACCAAAACAGCTTAGCATTCCTTCTACAAAGTCATACCTTAAGACGCCATACTTACAGGAGAAAGTCGGCTTGCGTTCCTGCTGGTACCAGAGCACAGTTCTTCCTCCTACACTGCAGGGTTTTCGAAGAGGCTAAGCCCCGATAGCGTACCTAGAGCGCTCCTTTGGGGAAGCCGTTGGCCACACGCAGAACTCCGTGCCAAACCAACTTTATTAAGGAAGGGACCAGTGTGTAGCTAGAGTGTATATTTACTTGGTAGAAATCACAAGGAGGTAGGCAGCGTGCTCGCTGGAAACGGCCACCTGATGGCACAAGCCTTGCTTTCCCATTTTGAATGCACCATTCATGCTGCCTTGGAGCTACCTAAATAACAGTTTTAGGACGGGTGTCTAGTCGCAGTAGGCAGGGCTCTGGGAAGGGAACGAGTGTTCTCTAGATCAACAGGTTGCTTTCATAGCCTGGGTGGGGGCTCCTCCTGAGACGCTCTGGAGCTAAAAGGAAACTTGACGGGAGTCCTTTCCTCAAGGTAATGCCTTGAATAGCCTGCCGAAGCGGAAGCTTGGAGCAGAGTCCTTGAGGCTTAAATTTAGGTCTGCTTTCTTTTAACGTTAGTAAGCTTTTCAGGGCACCAGGACCTCGCGTGGGCACCCTATTCCCTGCTAGAACACCGAGTTCCGGCAGGCTCCCCTGGCCTGCTAAGAAACATCCAGGCCCGGAAACCTTTCCCAGTCACACTGTGTATGCTGAGTGTAGGGCAACACACTGCACTCTTCCTTGGGAGACCTAGGTTTCCTCAGCACTCCGAAGGCTCCAGGAAATCCCTTCTCTTACAACCTACATGCCATGCAAATCTGCCTCCTTGCCCTAGGCTGAGCGGCACTGAGAAACCAAAACTGCTTCGCATTCCTTGTAGAGGGTCATTCCTTAAGACCCCATATTTACAGGAGAAAGTCGGCTTGCGTTCCTGCTGTAACCAAAGCCCAGTTCTTCCTCTTACAGTGCAGGGTTTTAGAAGAAGTTATGCCCCGATAGCGAACCTAGATCGCTCCTTGGTGGAGGCCATTGGCTAGACGCAGAACTCCCTGCCAAACCAACTTTATTCAAGGAAGGGACCAGTGTGTAGCTAGAGTGTATATTTACTTGGTAGAATTCACAAGGAGGTAGGCTGCGTTTTCACTGGAAATGGGGAATTTATGGCTCAAGACTTGCTTTTCCATAATGAATGCTCCATTCTTGCTGCCTTGAAGCTACTTAAATAAGAGTGTTTTGGACGGGTCCCTTGTCTCTATAGGCAGTGTACTGGGAAGGGAAAGAGTTTTCTCTGAATCAACAGGGTGCTTTCATAGCTTGCGTGGGAGATCTTCCTGAGAGGCTCTAGAGCTAAAAGGAAACTTGACGGGAGTCCTTTCGTCAAGGTAAAGCCTAGAATAGGGTGCCGAAGCGGAAGCTAGGAGCAGAGTCCTTGAAGCATTACCTTTAAGTTTGTTTTCTTTTAAGGTTAGTAAGCTTTCAGGACACCGAGGATCTCGCGTGGGCTCCCTATTCCCCGCAAGAACACCTAGTACCGGCAGGCTCCACTAGGCTGCTAAGAAACATCCAGGCCCGGAAAACTTTCCCAGTCACTCTGTGTATGCTGAGTGTAGGGCAACACACTGCACTCTTCCTTGGGAGACCTCGGTTTCCTCCGCACTCCAACAGCTCCAGGAAATCTGTTCTCTTACATCCTACAGGTCATGCCAATCTGCCTCATTGCCCTAAGCTGAGCGGCACTGAGAAACCAAAACAGCTTAGCATTCCTTCTACAAAGTCATACCTTAAGACGCCATACTTACAGGAGAAAGTCGGCTTGCGTTCCTGCTGGTACCAGAGCACAGTTCTTCCTCCTACACTGCAGGGTTTTCGAAGAGGCTAAGCCCCGATAGCGTACCTAGAGCGCTCCTTTGGGGAAGCCGTTGGCCACACGCAGAACTCCGTGCCAAACCAACTTTATTAAGGAAGGGACCAGTGTGTAGCTAGAGTGTATATTTACTTGGTAGAAATCACAAGGAGGTAGGCAGCGTGTTCGCTGGAAACGGCCACCTGATGGCACAAGCCTTGCTTTCCCATTTTGAATGCACCATTCATGCTGCCTTGGAGCTACCTAAATAACAGTTTTAGGACGGGTGTCTAGTCGCAGTAGGCAGGGCTCTGGGAAGGGAACGAGTGTTCTCTAGATCAACAGGTTGCTTTCATAGCCTGGGTGGGGGCTCCTCCTGAGACGCTCTGGAGCTAAAAGGAAACTTAACGGGAGTCCTTTCCTCAAGGTAATGCCTTGAATAGCCTGCCGAAGCGGAAGCTTGGAGCAGAGTCCTTGAGGCTTAAATTTAGGTCTGCTTTCTTTTAACGTTAGTAAGCTTTTCAGGGCACCAGGACCTCGCGTGGGCACCCTATTCCCTGCTAGAACACCGAGTTCCGGCAGGCTCCCCTGGCCTGCTAAGAAACATCCAGGCCCGGAAACCTTTCCCAGTCACACTGTGTATGCTGAGTGTAGGGCAACACACTGCACTCTTCCTTGGGAGACCTAGGTTTCCTCAGCACTCCGAAGGCTCCAGGAAATCCCTTCTCTTACAACCTACATGCCATGCAAATCTGCCTCCTTGCCCTAGGCTGAGCGGCACTGAGAAACCAAAACTGCTTCGCATTCCTTGTAGAGGGTCATTCCTTAAGACCCCATATTTACAGGAGAAAGTCGGCTTGCGTTCCTGCTGTAACCAAAGCCCAGTTCTTCCTCTTACAGTGCAGGGTTTTAGAAGAAGTTATGCCCCGATAGCGAACCTAGATCGCTCCTTGGTGGAGGCCATTGGCTAGACGCAGAACTCCCTGCCAAACCAACTTTATTCAAGGAAGGGACCAGTGTGTAGCTAGAGTGTATATTTACTTGGTAGAATTCACAAGGAGGTAGGCTGCGTTTTCACTGGAAATGGGGAATTTATGGCTCAAGACTTGCTTTTCCATAATGAATGCTCCATTCTTGCTGCCTTGAAGCTACTTAAATAAGAGTGTTTTGGACGGGTCCCTTGTCTCTATAGGCAGTGTACTGGGAAGGGAAAGAGTTTTCTCTGAATCAACAGGGTGCTTTCATAGCTTGCGTGGGAGATCTTCCTGAGAGGCTCTAGAGCTAAAAGGAAACTTGACGGGAGTCCTTTCGTCAAGGTAAAGCCTAGAATAGGGTGCCGAAGCGGAAGCTAGGAGCAGAGTCCTTGAAGCATTACCTTTAAGTTTGTTTTCTTTTAAGGTTAGTAAGCTTTCAGGACACCGAGGATCTCGCGTGGGCTCCCTATTCCCCGCAAGAACACCTAGTACCGGCAGGCTCCACTAGGCTGCTAAGAAACATCCAGGCCCGGAAAACTTTCCCAGTCACTCTGTGTATGCTGAGTGTAGGGCAACACACTGCACTCTTCCTTGGGAGACCTCGGTTTCCTCCGCACTCCAACAGCTCCAGGAAATCTGTTCTCTTACATCCTACAGGTCATGCCAATCTGCCTCATTGCCCTAAGCTGAGCGGCACTGAGAAACCAAAACAGCTTAGCATTCCTTCTACAAAGTCATACCTTAAGACGCCATACTTACAGGAGAAAGTCGGCTTGCGTTCCTGCTGGTACCAGAGCACAGTTCTTCCTCCTACACTGCAGGGTTTTCGAAGAGGCTAAGCCCCGATAGCGTACCTAGAGCGCTCCTTTGGGGAAGCCGTTGGCCACACGCAGAACTCCGTGCCAAACCAACTTTATTAAGGAAGGGACCAGTGTGTAGCTAGAGTGTATATTTACTTGGTAGAAATCACAAGGAGGTAGGCAGCGTGTTCGCTGGAAACGGCCACCTGATGGCACAAGCCTTGCTTTCCCATTTTGAATGCACCATTCATGCTGCCTTGGAGCTACCTAAATAACAGTTTTAGGACGGGTGTCTAGTCGCAGTAGGCAGGGCTCTGGGAAGGGAACGAGTGTTCTCTAGATCAACAGGTTGCTTTCATAGCCTGGGTGGGGGCTCCTCCTGAGACGCTCTGGAGCTAAAAGGAAACTTGACGGGAGTCCTTTCCTCAAGGTAATGCCTTGAATAGCCTGCCGAAGCGGAAGCTTGGAGCAGAGTCCTTGAGGCTTAAATTTAGGTCTGCTTTCTTTTAACGTTAGTAAGCTTTTCAGGGCACCAGGACCTCGCGTGGGCACCCTATTCCCTGCTAGAACACCGAGTTCCGGCAGGCTCCCCTGGCCTGCTAAGAAACATCCAGGCCCGGAAACCTTTCCCAGTCACACTGTGTATGCTGAGTGTAGGGCAACACACTGCACTCTTCCTTGGGAGACCTAGGTTTCCTCAGCACTCCGAAGGCTCCAGGAAATCCCTTCTCTTACAACCTACATGCCATGCAAATCTGCCTCCTTGCCCTAGGCTGAGCGGCACTGAGAAACCAAAACTGCTTCGCATTCCTTGTAGAGGGTCATTCCTTAAGACCCCATATTTACAGGAGAAAGTCGGCTTGCGTTCCTGCTGTAACCAAAGCCCAGTTCTTCCTCTTACAGTGCAGGGTTTTAGAAGAAGTTATGCCCCGATAGCGAACCTAGATCGCTCCTTGGTGGAGGCCATTGGCTAGACGCAGAACTCCCTGCCAAACCAACTTTATTCAAGGAAGGGACCAGTGTGTAGCTAGAGTGTATATTTACTTGGTAGAATTCACAAGGAGGTAGGCTGCGTTTTCACTGGAAATGGGGAATTTATGGCTCAAGACTTGCTTTTCCATAATGAATGCTCCATTCTTGCTGCCTTGAAGCTACTTAAATAAGAGTGTTTTGGACGGGTCCCTTGTCTCTATAGGCAGTGTACTGGGAAGGGAAAGAGTTTTCTCTGAATCAACAGGGTGCTTTCATAGCTTGCGTGGGAGATCTTCCTGAGAGGCTCTAGAGCTAAAAGGAAACTTGACGGGAGTCCTTTCGTCAAGGTAAAGCCTAGAATAGGGTGCCGAAGCGGAAGCTAGGAGCAGAGTCCTTGAAGCATTACCTTTAAGTTTGTTTTCTTTTAAGGTTAGTAAGCTTTCAGGACACCGAGGATCTCGCGTGGGCTCCCTATTCCCCGCAAGAACACCTAGTACCGGCAGGCTCCACTAGGCTGCTAAGAAACATCCAGGCCCGGAAAACTTTCCCAGTCACTCTGTGTATGCTGAGTGTAGGGCAACACACTGCACTCTTCCTTGGGAGACCTCGGTTTCCTCCGCACTCCAACAGCTCCAGGAAATCTGTTCTCTTACATCCTACAGGTCATGCCAATCTGCCTCATTGCCCTAAGCTGAGCGGCACTGAGAAACCAAAACAGCTTAGCATTCCTTCTACAAAGTCATACCTTAAGACGCCATACTTACAGGAGAAAGTCGGCTTGCGTTCCTGCTGGTACCAGAGCACAGTTCTTCCTCCTACACTGCAGGGTTTTCGAAGAGGCTAAGCCCCGATAGCGTACCTAGAGCGCTCCTTTGGGGAAGCCGTTGGCCACACGCAGAACTCCGTGCCAAACCAACTTTATTAAGGAAGGGACCAGTGTGTAGCTAGAGTGTATATTTACTTGGTAGAAATCACAAGGAGGTAGGCAGCGTGCTCGCTGGAAACGGCCACCTGATGGCACAAGCCTTGCTTTCCCATTTTGAATGCACCATTCATGCTGCCTTGGAGCTACCTAAATAACAGTTTTAGGACGGGTGTCTAGTCGCAGTAGGCAGGGCTCTGGGAAGGGAACGAGTGTTCTCTAGATCAACAGGTTGCTTTCATAGCCTGGGTGGGGGCTCCTCCTGAGACGCTCTGGAGCTAAAAGGAAACTTGACGGGAGTCCTTTCCTCAAGGTAATGCCTTGAATAGCCTGCCGAAGCGGAAGCTTGGAGCAGAGTCCTTGAGGCTTAAATTTAGGTCTGCTTTCTTTTAACGTTAGTAAGCTTTTCAGGGCACCAGGACCTCGCGTGGGCACCCTATTCCCTGCTAGAACACCGAGTTCCGGCAGGCTCCCCTGGCCTGCTAAGAAACATCCAGGCCCGGAAACCTTTCCCAGTCACACTGTGTATGCTGAGTGTAGGGCAACACACTGCACTCTTCCTTGGGAGACCTAGGTTTCCTCAGCACTCCGAAGGCTCCAGGAAATCCCTTCTCTTACAACCTACATGCCATGCAAATCTGCCTCCTTGCCCTAGGCTGAGCGGCACTGAGAAACCAAAACTGCTTCGCATTCCTTGTAGAGGGTCATTCCTTAAGACCCCATATTTACAGGAGAAAGTCGGCTTGCGTTCCTGCTGTAACCAAAGCCCAGTTCTTCCTCTTACAGTGCAGGGTTTTAGAAGAAGTTATGCCCCGATAGCGAACCTAGATCGCTCCTTGGTGGAGGCCATTGGCTAGACGCAGAACTCCCTGCCAAACCAACTTTATTCAAGGAAGGGACCAGTGTGTAGCTAGAGTGTATATTTACTTGGTAGAATTCACAAGGAGGTAGGCTGCGTTTTCACTGGAAATGGGGAATTTATGGCTCAAGACTTGCTTTTCCATAATGAATGCTCCATTCTTGCTGCCTTGAAGCTACTTAAATAAGAGTGTTTTGGACGGGTCCCTTGTCTCTATAGGCAGTGTACTGGGAAGGGAAAGAGTTTTCTCTGAATCAACAGGGTGCTTTCATAGCTTGCGTGGGAGATCTTCCTGAGAGGCTCTAGAGCTAAAAGGAAACTTGACGGGAGTCCTTTCGTCAAGGTAAAGCCTAGAATAGGGTGCCGAAGCGGAAGCTAGGAGCAGAGTCCTTGAAGCATTACCTTTAAGTTTGTTTTCTTTTAAGGTTAGTAAGCTTTCAGGACACCGAGGATCTCGCGTGGGCTCCCTATTCCCCGCAAGAACACCTAGTACCGGCAGGCTCCACTAGGCTGCTAAGAAACATCCAGGCCCGGAAAACTTTCCCAGTCACTCTGTGTATGCTGAGTGTAGGGCAACACACTGCACTCTTCCTTGGGAGACCTCGGTTTCCTCCGCACTCCAACAGCTCCAGGAAATCTGTTCTCTTACATCCTACAGGTCATGCCAATCTGCCTCATTGCCCTAAGCTGAGCGGCACTGAGAAACCAAAACAGCTTAGCATTCCTTCTACAAAGTCATACCTTAAGACGCCATACTTACAGGAGAAAGTCGGCTTGCGTTCCTGCTGGTACCAGAGCACAGTTCTTCCTCCTACACTGCAGGGTTTTCGAAGAGGCTAAGCCCCGATAGCGTACCTAGAGCGCTCCTTTGGGGAAGCCGTTGGCCACACGCAGAACTCCGTGCCAAACCAACTTTATTAAGGAAGGGACCAGTGTGTAGCTAGAGTGTATATTTACTTGGTAGAAATCACAAGGAGGTAGGCAGCGTGTTCGCTGGAAACGGCCACCTGATGGCACAAGCCTTGCTTTCCCATTTTGAATGCACCATTCATGCTGCCTTGGAGCTACCTAAATAACAGTTTTAGGACGGGTGTCTAGTCGCAGTAGGCAGGGCTCTGGGAAGGGAACGAGTGTTCTCTAGATCAACAGGTTGCTTTCATAGCCTGGGTGGGGGCTCCTCCTGAGACGCTCTGGAGCTAAAAGGAAACTTGACGGGAGTCCTTTCCTCAAGGTAATGCCTTGAATAGCCTGCCGAAGCGGAAGCTTGGAGCAGAGTCCTTGAGGCTTAAATTTAGGTCTGCTTTCTTTTAACGTTAGTAAGCTTTTCAGGGCACCAGGACCTCGCGTGGGCACCCTATTCCCTGCTAGAACACCGAGTTCCGGCAGGCTCCCCTGGCCTGCTAAGAAACATCCAGGCCCGGAAACCTTTCCCAGTCACACTGTGTATGCTGAGTGTAGGGCAACACACTGCACTCTTCCTTGGGAGACCTAGGTTTCCTCAGCACTCCGAAGGCTCCAGGAAATCCCTTCTCTTACAACCTACATGCCATGCAAATCTGCCTCCTTGCCCTAGGCTGAGCGGCACTGAGAAACCAAAACTGCTTCGCATTCCTTGTAGAGGGTCATTCCTTAAGACCCCATATTTACAGGAGAAAGTCGGCTTGCGTTCCTGCTGTAACCAAAGCCCAGTTCTTCCTCTTACAGTGCAGGGTTTTAGAAGAAGTTATGCCCCGATAGCGAACCTAGATCGCTCCTTGGTGGAGGCCATTGGCTAGACGCAGAACTCCCTGCCAAACCAACTTTATTCAAGGAAGGGACCAGTGTGTAGCTAGAGTGTATATTTACTTGGTAGAATTCACAAGGAGGTAGGCTGCGTTTTCACTGGAAATGGGGAATTTATGGCTCAAGACTTGCTTTTCCATAATGAATGCTCCATTCTTGCTGCCTTGAAGCTACTTAAATAAGAGTGTTTTGGACGGGTCCCTTGTCTCTATAGGCAGTGTACTGGGAAGGGAAAGAGTTTTCTCTGAATCAACAGGGTGCTTTCATAGCTTGCGTGGGAGATCTTCCTGAGAGGCTCTAGAGCTAAAAGGAAACTTGACGGGAGTCCTTTCGTCAAGGTAAAGCCTAGAATAGGGTGCCGAAGCGGAAGCTAGGAGCAGAGTCCTTGAAGCATTACCTTTAAGTTTGTTTTCTTTTAAGGTTAGTAAGCTTTCAGGACACCGAGGATCTCGCGTGGGCTCCCTATTCCCCGCAAGAACACCTAGTACCGGCAGGCTCCACTAGGCTGCTAAGAAACATCCAGGCCCGGAAAACTTTCCCAGTCACTCTGTGTATGCTGAGTGTAGGGCAACACACTGCACTCTTCCTTGGGAGACCTCGGTTTCCTCCGCACTCCAACAGCTCCAGGAAATCTGTTCTCTTACATCCTACAGGTCATGCCAATCTGCCTCATTGCCCTAAGCTGAGCGGCACTGAGAAACCAAAACAGCTTAGCATTCCTTCTACAAAGTCATACCTTAAGACGCCATACTTACAGGAGAAAGTCGGCTTGCGTTCCTGCTGGTACCAGAGCACAGTTCTTCCTCCTACACTGCAGGGTTTTCGAAGAGGCTAAGCCCCGATAGCGTACCTAGAGCGCTCCTTTGGGGAAGCCGTTGGCCACACGCAGAACTCCGTGCCAAACCAACTTTATTAAGGAAGGGACCAGTGTGTAGCTAGAGTGTATATTTACTTGGTAGAAATCACAAGGAGGTAGGCAGCGTGTTCGCTGGAAACGGCCACCTGATGGCACAAGCCTTGCTTTCCCATTTTGAATGCACCATTCATGCTGCCTTGGAGCTACCTAAATAACAGTTTTAGGACGGGTGTCTAGTCGCAGTAGGCAGGGCTCTGGGAAGGGAACGAGTGTTCTCTAGATCAACAGGTTGCTTTCATAGCCTGGGTGGGGGCTCCTCCTGAGACGCTCTGGAGCTAAAAGGAAACTTGACGGGAGTCCTTTCCTCAAGGTAATGCCTTGAATAGCCTGCCGAAGCGGAAGCTTGGAGCAGAGTCCTTGAGGCTTAAATTTAGGTCTGCTTTCTTTTAACGTTAGTAAGCTTTTCAGGGCACCAGGACCTCGCGTGGGCACCCTATTCCCTGCTAGAACACCGAGTTCCGGCAGGCTCCCCTGGCCTGCTAAGAAACATCCAGGCCCGGAAACCTTTCCCAGTCACACTGTGTATGCTGAGTGTAGGGCAACACACTGCACTCTTCCTTGGGAGACCTAGGTTTCCTCAGCACTCCGAAGGCTCCAGGAAATCCCTTCTCTTACAACCTACATGCCATGCAAATCTGCCTCCTTGCCCTAGGCTGAGCGGCACTGAGAAACCAAAACTGCTTCGCATTCCTTGTAGAGGGTCATTCCTTAAGACCCCATATTTACAGGAGAAAGTCGGCTTGCGTTCCTGCTGTAACCAAAGCCCAGTTCTTCCTCTTACAGTGCAGGGTTTTAGAAGAAGTTATGCCCCGATAGCGAACCTAGATCGCTCCTTGGTGGAGGCCATTGGCTAGACGCAGAACTCCCTGCCAAACCAACTTTATTCAAGGAAGGGACCAGTGTGTAGCTAGAGTGTATATTTACTTGGTAGAATTCACAAGGAGGTAGGCTGCGTTTTCACTGGAAATGGGGAATTTATGGCTCAAGACTTGCTTTTCCATAATGAATGCTCCATTCTTGCTGCCTTGAAGCTACTTAAATAAGAGTGTTTTGGACGGGTCCCTTGTCTCTATAGGCAGTGTACTGGGAAGGGAAAGAGTTTTCTCTGAATCAACAGGGTGCTTTCATAGCTTGCGTGGGAGATCTTCCTGAGAGGCTCTAGAGCTAAAAGGAAACTTGACGGGAGTCCTTTCGTCAAGGTAAAGCCTAGAATAGGGTGCCGAAGCGGAAGCTAGGAGCAGAGTCCTTGAAGCATTACCTTTAAGTTTGTTTTCTTTTAAGGTTAGTAAGCTTTCAGGACACCGAGGATCTCGCGTGGGCTCCCTATTCCCCGCAAGAACACCTAGTACCGGCAGGCTCCACTAGGCTGCTAAGAAACATCCAGGCCCGGAAAACTTTCCCAGTCACTCTGTGTATGCTGAGTGTAGGGCAACACACTGCACTCTTCCTTGGGAGACCTCGGTTTCCTCCGCACTCCAACAGCTCCAGGAAATCTGTTCTCTTACATCCTACAGGTCATGCCAATCTGCCTCATTGCCCTAAGCTGAGCGGCACTGAGAAACCAAAACAGCTTAGCATTCCTTCTACAAAGTCATACCTTAAGACGCCATACTTACAGGAGAAAGTCGGCTTGCGTTCCTGCTGGTACCAGAGCACAGTTCTTCCTCCTACACTGCAGGGTTTTCGAAGAGGCTAAGCCCCGATAGCGTACCTAGAGCGCTCCTTTGGGGAAGCCGTTGGCCACACGCAGAACTCCGTGCCAAACCAACTTTATTAAGGAAGGGACCAGTGTGTAGCTAGAGTGTATATTTACTTGGTAGAAATCACAAGGAGGTAGGCAGCGTGTTCGCTGGAAACGGCCACCTGATGGCACAAGCCTTGCTTTCCCATTTTGAATGCACCATTCATGCTGCCTTGGAGCTACCTAAATAACAGTTTTAGGACGGGTGTCTAGTCGCAGTAGGCAGGGCTCTGGGAAGGGAACGAGTGTTCTCTAGATCAACAGGTTGCTTTCATAGCCTGGGTGGGGGCTCCTCCTGAGACGCTCTGGAGCTAAAAGGAAACTTGACGGGAGTCCTTTCCTCAAGGTAATGCCTTGAATAGCCTGCCGAAGCGGAAGCTTGGAGCAGAGTCCTTGAGGCTTAAATTTAGGTCTGCTTTCTTTTAACGTTAGTAAGCTTTTCAGGGCACCAGGACCTCGCGTGGGCACCCTATTCCCTGCTAGAACACCGAGTTCCGGCAGGCTCCCCTGGCCTGCTAAGAAACATCCAGGCCCGGAAACCTTTCCCAGTCACACTGTGTATGCTGAGTGTAGGGCAACACACTGCACTCTTCCTTGGGAGACCTAGGTTTCCTCAGCACTCCGAAGGCTCCAGGAAATCCCTTCTCTTACAACCTACATGCCATGCAAATCTGCCTCCTTGCCCTAGGCTGAGCGGCACTGAGAAACCAAAACTGCTTCGCATTCCTTGTAGAGGGTCATTCCTTAAGACCCCATATTTACAGGAGAAAGTCGGCTTGCGTTCCTGCTGTAACCAAAGCCCAGTTCTTCCTCTTACAGTGCAGGGTTTTAGAAGAAGTTATGCCCCGATAGCGAACCTAGATCGCTCCTTGGTGGAGGCCATTGGCTAGACGCAGAACTCCCTGCCAAACCAACTTTATTCAAGGAAGGGACCAGTGTGTAGCTAGAGTGTATATTTACTTGGTAGAATTCACAAGGAGGTAGGCTGCGTTTTCACTGGAAATGGGGAATTTATGGCTCAAGACTTGCTTTTCCATAATGAATGCTCCATTCTTGCTGCCTTGAAGCTACTTAAATAAGAGTGTTTTGGACGGGTCCCTTGTCTCTATAGGCAGTGTACTGGGAAGGGAAAGAGTTTTCTCTGAATCAACAGGGTGCTTTCATAGCTTGCGTGGGAGATCTTCCTGAGAGGCTCTAGAGCTAAAAGGAAACTTGACGGGAGTCCTTTCGTCAAGGTAAAGCCTAGAATAGGGTGCCGAAGCGGAAGCTAGGAGCAGAGTCCTTGAAGCATTACCTTTAAGTTTGTTTTCTTTTAAGGTTAGTAAGCTTTCAGGACACCGAGGATCTCGCGTGGGCTCCCTATTCCCCGCAAGAACACCTAGTACCGGCAGGCTCCACTAGGCTGCTAAGAAACATCCAGGCCCGGAAAACTTTCCCAGTCACTCTGTGTATGCTGAGTGTAGGGCAACACACTGCACTCTTCCTTGGGAGACCTCGGTTTCCTCCGCACTCCAACAGCTCCAGGAAATCTGTTCTCTTACATCCTACAGGTCATGCCAATCTGCCTCATTGCCCTAAGCTGAGCGGCACTGAGAAACCAAAACAGCTTAGCATTCCTTCTACAAAGTCATACCTTAAGACGCCATACTTACAGGAGAAAGTCGGCTTGCGTTCCTGCTGGTACCAGAGCACAGTTCTTCCTCCTACACTGCAGGGTTTTCGAAGAGGCTAAGCCCCGATAGCGTACCTAGAGCGCTCCTTTGGGGAAGCCGTTGGCCACACGCAGAACTCCGTGCCAAACCAACTTTATTAAGGAAGGGACCAGTGTGTAGCTAGAGTGTATATTTACTTGGTAGAAATCACAAGGAGGTAGGCAGCGTGTTCGCTGGAAACGGCCACCTGATGGCACAAGCCTTGCTTTCCCATTTTGAATGCACCATTCATGCTGCCTTGGAGCTACCTAAATAACAGTTTTAGGACGGGTGTCTAGTCGCAGTAGGCAGGGCTCTGGGAAGGGAACGAGTGTTCTCTAGATCAACAGGTTGCTTTCATAGCCTGGGTGGGGGCTCCTCCTGAGACGCTCTGGAGCTAAAAGGAAACTTGACGGGAGTCCTTTCCTCAAGGTAATGCCTTGAATAGCCTGCCGAAGCGGAAGCTTGGAGCAGAGTCCTTGAGGCTTAAATTTAGGTCTGCTTTCTTTTAACGTTAGTAAGCTTTTCAGGGCACCAGGACCTCGCGTGGGCACCCTATTCCCTGCTAGAACACCGAGTTCCGGCAGGCTCCCCTGGCCTGCTAAGAAACATCCAGGCCCGGAAACCTTTCCCAGTCACACTGTGTATGCTGAGTGTAGGGCAACACACTGCACTCTTCCTTGGGAGACCTAGGTTTCCTCAGCACTCCGAAGGCTCCAGGAAATCCCTTCTCTTACAACCTACATGCCATGCAAATCTGCCTCCTTGCCCTAGGCTGAGCGGCACTGAGAAACCAAAACTGCTTCGCATTCCTTGTAGAGGGTCATTCCTTAAGACCCCATATTTACAGGAGAAAGTCGGCTTGCGTTCCTGCTGTAACCAAAGCCCAGTTCTTCCTCTTACAGTGCAGGGTTTTAGAAGAAGTTATGCCCCGATAGCGAACCTAGATCGCTCCTTGGTGGAGGCCATTGGCTAGACGCAGAACTGCCTGCCAAACCAACTTTATTCAAGGAAGGGACCAGTGTGTAGCTAGAGTGTATATTTACTTGGTAGAATTCACAAGGAGGTAGGCTGCGTTTTCACTGGAAATGGGGAATTTATGGCTCAAGACTTGCTTTTCCATAATGAATGCTCCATTCTTGCTGCCTTGAAGCTACTTAAATAAGAGTGTTTTGGACGGGTCCCTTGTCTCTATAGGCAGTGTACTGGGAAGGGAAAGAGTTTTCTCTGAATCAACAGGGTGCTTTCATAGCTTGCGTGGGAGATCTTCCTGAGAGGCTCTAGAGCTAAAAGGAAACTTGACGGGAGTCCTTTCGTCAAGGTAAAGCCTAGAATAGGGTGCCGAAGCGGAAGCTAGGAGCAGAGTCCTTGAAGCATTACCTTTAAGTTTGTTTTCTTTTAAGGTTAGTAAGCTTTCAGGACACCGAGGATCTCGCGTGGGCTCCCTATTCCCCGCAAGAACACCTAGTACCGGCAGGCTCCACTAGGCTGCTAAGAAACATCCAGGCCCGGAAAACTTTCCCAGTCACTCTGTGTATGCTGAGTGTAGGGCAACACACTGCACTCTTCCTTGGGAGACCTCGGTTTCCTCCGCACTCCAACAGCTCCAGGAAATCTGTTCTCTTACATCCTACAGGTCATGCCAATCTGCCTCATTGCCCTAAGCTGAGCGGCACTGAGAAACCAAAACAGCTTAGCATTCCTTCTACAAAGTCATACCTTAAGACGCCATACTTACAGGAGAAAGTCGGCTTGCGTTCCTGCTGGTACCAGAGCACAGTTCTTCCTCCTACACTGCAGGGTTTTCGAAGAGGCTAAGCCCCGATAGCGTACCTAGAGCGCTCCTTTGGGGAAGCCGTTGGCCACACGCAGAACTCCGTGCCAAACCAACTTTATTAAGGAAGGGACCAGTGTGTAGCTAGAGTGTATATTTACTTGGTAGAAATCACAAGGAGGTAGGCAGCGTGTTCGCTGGAAACGGCCACCTGATGGCACAAGCCTTGCTTTCCCATTTTGAATGCACCATTCATGCTGCCTTGGAGCTACCTAAATAACAGTTTTAGGACGGGTGTCTAGTCGCAGTAGGCAGGGCTCTGGGAAGGGAACGAGTGTTCTCTAGATCAACAGGTTGCTTTCATAGCCTGGGTGGGGGCTCCTCCTGAGACGCTCTGGAGCTAAAAGGAAACTTGACGGGAGTCCTTTCCTCAAGGTAATGCCTTGAATAGCCTGCCGAAGCGGAAGCTTGGAGCAGAGTCCTTGAGGCTTAAATTTAGGTCTGCTTTCTTTTAACGTTAGTAAGCTTTTCAGGGCACCAGGACCTCGCGTGGGCACCCTATTCCCTGCTAGAACACCGAGTTCCGGCAGGCTCCCCTGGCCTGCTAAGAAACATCCAGGCCCGGAAACCTTTCCCAGTCACACTGTGTATGCTGAGTGTAGGGCAACACACTGCACTCTTCCTTGGGAGACCTAGGTTTCCTCAGCACTCCGAAGGCTCCAGGAAATCCCTTCTCTTACAACCTACATGCCATGCAAATCTGCCTCCTTGCCCTAGGCTGAGCGGCACTGAGAAACCAAAACTGCTTCGCATTCCTTGTAGAGGGTCATTCCTTAAGACCCCATATTTACAGGAGAAAGTCGGCTTGCGTTCCTGCTGTAACCAAAGCCCAGTTCTTCCTCTTACAGTGCAGGGTTTTAGAAGAAGTTATGCCCCGATAGCGAACCTAGATCGCTCCTTGGTGGAGGCCATTGGCTAGACGCAGAACTCCCTGCCAAACCAACTTTATTCAAGGAAGGGACCAGTGTGTAGCTAGAGTGTATATTTACTTGGTAGAATTCACAAGGAGGTAGGCTGCGTTTTCACTGGAAATGGGGAATTTATGGCTCAAGACTTGCTTTTCCATAATGAATGCTCCATTCTTGCTGCCTTGAAGCTACTTAAATAAGAGTGTTTTGGACGGGTCCCTTGTCTCTATAGGCAGTGTACTGGGAAGGGAAAGAGTTTTCTCTGAATCAACAGGGTGCTTTCATAGCTTGCGTGGGAGATCTTCCTGAGAGGCTCTAGAGCTAAAAGGAAACTTGACGGGAGTCCTTTCGTCAAGGTAAAGCCTAGAATAGGGTGCCGAAGCGGAAGCTAGGAGCAGAGTCCTTGAAGCATTACCTTTAAGTTTGTTTTCTTTTAAGGTTAGTAAGCTTTCAGGACACCGAGGATCTCGCGTGGGCTCCCTATTCCCCGCAAGAACACCTAGTACCGGCAGGCTCCACTAGGCTGCTAAGAAACATCCAGGCCCGGAAAACTTTCCCAGTCACTCTGTGTATGCTGAGTGTAGGGCAACACACTGCACTCTTCCTTGGGAGACCTCGGTTTCCTCCGCACTCCAACAGCTCCAGGAAATCTGTTCTCTTACATCCTACAGGTCATGCCAATCTGCCTCATTGCCCTAAGCTGAGCGGCACTGAGAAACCAAAACAGCTTAGCATTCCTTCTACAAAGTCATACCTTAAGACGCCATACTTACAGGAGAAAGTCGGCTTGCGTTCCTGCTGGTACCAGAGCACAGTTCTTCCTCCTACACTGCAGGGTTTTCGAAGAGGCTAAGCCCCGATAGCGTACCTAGAGCGCTCCTTTGGGGAAGCCGTTGGCCACACGCAGAACTCCGTGCCAAACCAACTTTATTAAGGAAGGGACCAGTGTGTAGCTAGAGTGTATATTTACTTGGTAGAAATCACAAGGAGGTAGGCAGCGTGTTCGCTGGAAACGGCCACCTGATGGCACAAGCCTTGCTTTCCCATTTTGAATGCACCATTCATGCTGCCTTGGAGCTACCTAAATAACAGTTTTAGGACGGGTGTCTAGTCGCAGTAGGCAGGGCTCTGGGAAGGGAACGAGTGTTCTCTAGATCAACAGGTTGCTTTCATAGCCTGGGTGGGGGCTCCTCCTGAGACGCTCTGGAGCTAAAAGGAAACTTGACGGGAGTCCTTTCCTCAAGGTAATGCCTTGAATAGCCTGCCGAAGCGGAAGCTTGGAGCAGAGTCCTTGAGGCTTAAATTTAGGTCTGCTTTCTTTTAACGTTAGTAAGCTTTTCAGGGCACCAGGACCTCGCGTGGGCACCCTATTCCCTGCTAGAACACCGAGTTCCGGCAGGCTCCCCTGGCCTGCTAAGAAACATCCAGGCCCGGAAACCTTTCCCAGTCACACTGTGTATGCTGAGTGTAGGGCAACACACTGCACTCTTCCTTGGGAGACCTAGGTTTCCTCAGCACTCCGAAGGCTCCAGGAAATCCCTTCTCTTACAACCTACATGCCATGCAAATCTGCCTCCTTGCCCTAGGCTGAGCGGCACTGAGAAACCAAAACTGCTTCGCATTCCTTGTAGAGGGTCATTCCTTAAGACCCCATATTTACAGGAGAAAGTCGGCTTGCGTTCCTGCTGTAACCAAAGCCCAGTTCTTCCTCTTACAGTGCAGGGTTTTAGAAGAAGTTATGCCCTGATAGCGAACCTAGATCGCTCCTTGGTGGAGGCCATTGGCTAGACGCAGAACTCCCTGCCAAACCAACTTTATTCAAGGAAGGGACCAGTGTGTAGCTAGAGTGTATATTTACTTGGTAGAATTCACAAGGAGGTAGGCTGCGTTTTCACTGGAAATGGGGAATTTATGGCTCAAGACTTGCTTTTCCATAATGAATGCTCCATTCTTGCTGCCTTGAAGCTACTTAAATAAGAGTGTTTTGGACGGGTCCCTTGTCTCTATAGGCAGTGTACTGGGAAGGGAAAGAGTTTTCTCTAAATCAACAGGGTGCTTTCATAGCCTGCGTGGGAGATCCTCCTGAGAGGCTCTAGAGCTAAAAGGAAACTTGACGTGAGTCCTTTCATCAAGGTAAAGCCTAGAATAGGGTGCCGAAGCGGAAGTTTGGAACAGAGTCCTTGAAGCATTAGCTTTAGGTTTGTTTTCTTTTAAGGTTAGTAAGCTTTCAGGACACCGAGGATCTCGCGTGGGCTCCCTATTCCCCGCAAGAACACCTAGTACCGGCAGGCTCCTCTAGGCTGCTAAGAAACATCCAGGCCCGGAAAACTTTCCCAGTCACTCTGTGTATGCTGAGTGTAGGGCAACACACTGCACTCTTCCTTGGGAGACCTAGGTTTCCTCCGCACTCCAACAGCTCCAGGAAATCTGTTCTCTTACATCCTACAGGTCATGCCAATCTGCCTCATTGCCCTAAGCTGAGCGGCACTGAGAAACCAAAACAGCTTAGCATTCCTTCTACAAAGTCATACCTTAAGACGCCATACTTACAGGAGAAAGTCGGCTTGCGTTCCTGCTGGTACCAGAGCACAGTTCTTCCTCCTACACTGCAGGGTTTTCGAAGAGGCTAAGCCCCGATAGCGTACCTAGAGCGCTCCTTTGGGGAAGCCGTTGGCCACACGCAGAACTCCGTGCCAAACCAACTTTATTAAGGAAGGGACCAGTGTGTAGCTAGAGTGTATATTTACTTGGTAGAAATCACAAGGAGGTAGGCAGCGTGTTCGCTGGAAACGGCCACCTGATGGCACAAGCCTTGCTTTCCCATTTTGAATGCACCATTCATGCTGCCTTGGAGCTACCTAAATAACAGTTTTAGGACGGGTGTCTAGTCGCAGTAGGCAGGGCTCTGGGAAGGGAACGAGTGTTCTCTAGATCAACAGGTTGCTTTCATAGCCTGGGTGGGGGCTCCTCCTGAGACGCTCTGGAGCTAAAAGGAAACTTGACGGGAGTCCTTTCCTCAAGGTAATGCCTTGAATAGCCTGCCGAAGCGGAAGCTTGGAGCAGAGTCCTTGAGGCTTAAATTTAGGTCTGCTTTCTTTTAACGTTAGTAAGCTTTTCAGGGCACCAGGACCTCGCGTGGGCACCCTATTCCCTGCTAGAACACCGAGTTCCGGCAGGCTCCCCTGGCCTGCTAAGAAACATCCAGGCCCGGAAACCTTTCCCAGTCACACTGTGTATGCTGAGTGTAGGGCAACACACTGCACTCTTCCTTGGGAGACCTAGGTTTCCTCAGCACTCCGAAGGCTCCAGGAAATCCCTTCTCTTACAACCTACATGCCATGCAAATCTGCCTCCTTGCCCTAGGCTGAGCGGCACTGAGAAACCAAAACTGCTTCGCATTCCTTGTAGAGGGTCATTCCTTAAGACCCCATATTTACAGGAGAAAGTCGGCTTGCGTTCCTGCTGTAACCAAAGCCCAGTTCTTCCTCTTACAGTGCAGGGTTTTAGAAGAAGTTATGCCCCGATAGCGAACCTAGATCGCTCCTTGGTGGAGGCCATTGGCTAGACGCAGAACTCCCTGCCAAACCAACTTTATTCAAGGAAGGGACCAGTGTGTAGCTAGAGTGTATATTTACTTGGTAGAATTCACAAGGAGGTAGGCTGCGTTTTCACTGGAAATGGGGAATTTATGGCTCAAGACTTGCTTTTCCATAATGAATGCTCCATTCTTGCTGCCTTGAAGCTACTTAAATAAGAGTGTTTTGGACGGGTCCCTTGTCTCTATAGGCAGTGTACTGGGAAGGGAAAGAGTTTTCTCTGAATCAACAGGGTGCTTTCATAGCTTGCGTGGGAGATCTTCCTGAGAGGCTCTAGAGCTAAAAGGAAACTTGACGGGAGTCCTTTCGTCAAGGTAAAGCCTAGAATAGGGTGCCGAAGCGGAAGCTAGGAGCAGAGTCCTTGAAGCATTACCTTTAAGTTTGTTTTCTTTTAAGGTTAGTAAGCTTTCAGGACACCGAGGATCTCGCGTGGGCTCCCTATTCCCCGCAAGAACACCTAGTACCGGCAGGCTCCACTAGGCTGCTAAGAAACATCCAGGCCCGGAAAACTTTCCCAGTCACTCTGTGTATGCTGAGTGTAGGGCAACACACTGCACTCTTCCTTGGGAGACCTCGGTTTCCTCCGCACTCCAACAGCTCCAGGAAATCTGTTCTCTTACATCCTACAGGTCATGCCAATCTGCCTCATTGCCCTAAGCTGAGCGGCACTGAGAAACCAAAACAGCTTAGCATTCCTTCTACAAAGTCATACCTTAAGACGCCATACTTACAGGAGAAAGTCGGCTTGCGTTCCTGCTGGTACCAGAGCACAGTTCTTCCTCCTACACTGCAGGGTTTTCGAAGAGGCTAAGCCCCGATAGCGTACCTAGAGCGCTCCTTTGGGGAAGCCGTTGGCCACACGCAGAACTCCGTGCCAAACCAACTTTATTAAGGAAGGGACCAGTGTGTAGCTAGAGTGTATATTTACTTGGTAGAAATCACAAGGAGGTAGGCAGCGTGTTCGCTGGAAACGGCCACCTGATGGCACAAGCCTTGCTTTCCCATTTTGAATGCACCATTCATGCTGCCTTGGAGCTACCTAAATAACAGTTTTAGGACGGGTGTCTAGTCGCAGTAGGCAGGGCTCTGGGAAGGGAACGAGTGTTCTCTAGATCAACAGGTTGCTTTCATAGCCTGGGTGGGGGCTCCTCCTGAGACGCTCTGGAGCTAAAAGGAAACTTGACGGGAGTCCTTTCCTCAAGGTAATGCCTTGAATAGCCTGCCGAAGCGGAAGCTTGGAGCAGAGTCCTTGAGGCTTAAATTTAGGTCTGCTTTCTTTTAACGTTAGTAAGCATTTCAGGGCACCAGGACCTCGCGTGGGCACCCTATTCCCTGCTAGAACACCGAGTTCCGGCAGGCTCCCCTGGCCTGCTAAGAAACATCCAGGCCCGGAAACCTTTCCCAGTCACTCTGTGTATGCTGAGTGTAGGGCAACACACTGCACTATTCCTTGGGAGACCTAGGTTTCCTCAGCACTGCAAAGGCTCCAGGAAATCTCTTCTCTTACAACCTACATGTCATGCAAATCTGCCTCCTTGCCCTAGGCTGAGCGGCACTGAGAAACCAAAACTGCTTTGCATTCCTTCTAGAGGGTCATACCTTAAGACCCCATATTTACAGGAGAAAGTCGGCTTGCGTTCCTGCTGTAACCAAAGCCCCGTTCTTCCTCTTACACTGCACGGTTTTAGAAGAAGCTAAGCCCCGATAGCGAACCTAGATCGCTCCTTGGTAGAGGCCGTTGGCTAGACGCAGAACTCCCTGCCAAACCAACTTTATTCAAGGAAGGGACCATTGTGTAGCTAGAGTGTATATTTACTTGGTAGAAATCACAAGGAGGTAGGCTGCGTGTTCACTGGAAACGGGGAATTTATGGCACAAGTCTTGCTTTTCCATATTGAATGCTCCATTCTTGCTGCCTTGAAGCTACTTAAATAAGAGTGTTTTGGACGGGTCCCTTGTCTCTATAGGCAGTGTACTGGGAAGGGAAAGAGTTTTCTCTAAATCAACAGGGTGCTTTCATAGCCTGCGTGGGAGATCCTCCTGAGAGGCTCTAGAGCTAAAAGGAAACTTGACGTGAGTCCTTTCATCAAGGTAAAGCCTAGAATAGGGTGCCGAAGCGGAAGTTTGGAACAGAGTCCTTGAAGCATTAGCTTTAGGTTTGTTTTCTTTTAAGGTTAGTAAGCTTTCAGGACACCGAGGATCTCGCGTGGGCTCCCTATTCCCTGCAAGAACACCTAGTACCGGCAGGCTCCTCTAGGCTGCTAAGAAACATCCAGGCCCGGAAACCTTTCCCAGTCACTCTGTGTATGCTGAGTGTAGGGCAACACACTGCACTCTTCCTTGGGAGACCTAGGTTTCCTCCGCACTCCAACAGCTCCAGGAAATCTGTTCTCTTACATCCTACAGGTCATGCCAATCTGCCTCATTGCCCTAAGCTGAGCGGCACTGAGAAACCAAAACAGCTTAGCATTCCTTCTACAAAGTCATACCTTAAGACGCCATACTTACAGGAGAAAGTCGGCTTGCGTTCCTGCTGGTACCAAAGCACAGTTCTTCCTCCTACACTGCAGGGTTTTCGAAGAGGCTAAGCCCCGATAGCGTACCTAGAGCGCTCCTTAGGGGAAGCCGTTGGCCACACGCAGAACTCCGTGCCAAACCAAATTTATTAAGGAAGGGACCAGTGTGTAGGTAGAGTGTATATTTACTTGGTAGAAATCACAAGGAGGTAGGCAGCGTGTTCGCTGGAAACGGCCACCTGATGGCACAAGCCTTGCTTTCCCATTTTGAATGCACCATTCATGCTGCCTTGGAGCTACCTAAATAACAGTTTTAGGACGGGTGTCTAGTCGCAGTAGGCAGGGCTCTGGGAAGGGAACGAGTGTTCTCTAGATCAACAGGTTGCTTTCATAGCCTGGGTGGGGGCTCCTCCTGAGACGCTCTGGAGCTAAAAGGAAACTTGACGGGAGTCCTTTCCTCAAGGTAATGCCTTGAATAGCCTGCCGAAGCGGAAGCTTGGAGCAGAGTCCTTGAGGCTTAAATTTAGGTCTGCTTTCTTTTAACGTTAGTAAGCATTTCAGGGCACCAGGACCTCGCGTGGGCACCCTATTCCCTGCTAGAACACCGAGTTCCGGCAGGCTCCCCTGGCCTGCTAAGAAACATCCAGGCCCGGAAACCTTTCCCAGTCACTCTGTGTATGCTGAGTGTAGGGCAACACACTGCACTATTCCTTGGGAGACCTAGGTTTCCTCAGCACTCCAAAGGCTCCAGGAAATCTCTTCTCTTACAACCTACATGTCATGCAAATCTGCCTCCTTGCCCTAGGCTGAGCGGCACTGAGAAACCAAAACTGCTTTGCATTCCTTCTAGAGGGTCATACCTTAAGACCCCATATTTACAGGAGAAAGTCGGCTTGCGTTCCTGCTGTAACCAAAGCCACGTTCTTCCTCTTACAGTGCAGGGTTTTAGAAGAAGCTAAGCCCCGATAGCGAACCTAGATCGCTCCTTGGTGGAGGCCGTTGGCTAGACGCAGAACTCCCTGCCAAACCAACTTTATTCAAGGAAGGGACCATTGTGTAGCTAGAGTGTATATTTACTTGGTAGAAATCACAAGGAGGTAGGCTGCGTGTTCACTGGAAACGGGGAATTTATGGCACAAGACTTGCTTTTCCATATTGAATGCTCCATTCTTGCTGCCTTGAAGCTACTTAAATAAGAGTGTTTTGGACGGGTCCCTTGTCTCTATAGGCAGTGTACTGGGAAGGGAAAGAGTTTTCTCTAAATCAACAGGGTGCTTTCATAGCCTGCGTGGGAGATCCTCCTGAGAGGCTCTAGAGCTAAAAGGAAACTTGACGTGAGTCCTTTCATCAAGGTAAAGCCTAGAATAGGGTGCCGAAGCGGAAGTTTGGAACAGAGTCCTTGAAGCATTAGCTTTAGGTTTGTTTTCTTTTAAGGTTAGTAAGCTTTCAGGACACCGAGGATCTCGCGTGGGCTCCCTATTCCCTGCAAGAACACCTAGTACCGGCAGGCTCCACTAGGCTGCTAAGAAACATCCAGGCCCGGAAACCTTTCCCAGTCACTCTGTGTATGCTGAGTGTAGGGCAACACACTGCACTCTTCCTTGGGAGACCTAGGTTTCCTCCGCACTCCAACAGCTCCAGGAAATCTGTTCTCTTACATCCTACAGGTCATGCCAATCTGCCTCATTGCCCTAAGCTGAGCGGCACTGAGAAACCAAAACAGCTTAGCATTCCTTCTACAAAGTCATACCTTAAGACGCCATACTTACAGGAGAAAGTCGGCTTGCGTTCCTGCTGGTACCAAAGCACAGTTCTTCCTCCTACACTGCAGGGTTTTCGAAGAGGCTAAGCCCCGATAGCGTACCTAGAGCGCTCCTTAGGGGAAGCCGTTGGCCACACGCAGAACTCCGTGCCAAACCAAATTTATTAAGGAAGGGACCAGTGTGTAGGTAGAGTGTATATTTACTTGGTAGAAATCACAAGGAGGTAGGCAGCGTGTTCGCTGGAAACGGCCACCTGATGGCACAAGCCTTGCTTTCCCATTTTGAATGCACCATTCATGCTGCCTTGGAGCTACCTAAATAACAGTTTTAGGACTGGTGTCTAGTCGCAGTAGGCAGGGCTCTGGGAAGGGAACGAGTGTTCTCTAGATCAACAGGGTGCTTTCATAGCCTGGGTGGGAGCTCCTCCTGAGACGCTCTAGAGCTAAAAGGAAACTTGACGGGAGTCCTTTCGTCAAGGTAAAGCCTAGAATAGGGTGCCGAAGCGGAAGTTTGGAACAGAGTCCTTGAAGCATTAGCTTTAGGTTTGTTTTCTTTTAAGGTTAGTAAGCTTTCAGGACACCGAGGATCTCGCGTGGGCTCCCTATTCCCTGCAAGAACACCTAGTACCGGCAGGCTCCACTAGGCTGCTAAGAAACATCCAGGCCCGGAAACCTTTCCCAGTCACTCTGTGTATGCTGAGTGTAGGGCAACACACTGCACTCTTCCTTGGGAGACCTAGGTTTCCTCCGCACTCCAACAGCTCCAGGAAATCTGTTCTCTTACATCCTACAGGTCATGCCAATCTGCCTCATTGCCCTAAGCTGAGCGGCACTGAGAAACCAAAACAGCTTAGCATTCCTTCTACAAAGTCATACCTTAAGACGCCATACTTACAGGAGAAAGTCGGCTTGCGTTCCTGCTGGTACCAAAGCACAGTTCTTCCTCCTACACTGCAGGGTTTTCGAAGAGGCTAAGCCCCGATAGCGTACCTAGAGCGCTCCTTAGGGGAAGCCGTTGGCCACACGCAGAACTCCGTGCCAAACCAAATTTATTAAGGAAGGGACCAGTGTGTAGGTAGAGTGTATATTTACTTGGTAGAAATCACAAGGAGGTAGGCAGCGTGTTCGCTGGAAACGGCCACCTGATGGCACAAGCCTTGCTTTCCCATTTTGAATGCACCATTCATGCTGCCTTGGAGCTACCTAAATAACAGTTTTAGGACTGGTGTCTAGTCGCAGTAGGCAGGGCTCTGGGAAGGGAACGAGTGTTCTCTAGATCAACAGGGTGCTTTCATAGCCTGGGTGGGAGCTCCTCCTGAGACGCTCTAGAGCTAAAAGGAAACTTGACGGGAGTCCTTTCGTCAAGGTAAAGCCTTGAATAGCCTGCCAAAGCGGAAGCTTGGAGCAGAGTCCTTGAGGCTTAAATTTAGGTCTGCTTTCTTTTGACGTTAGTAAGCTTTTCAGGGCACAAGGACCTCGCATGGGCACCCTATTCCCTGCTAGAACACCGAGTTCCGGCAGGCTCCCCTGGCCTGCTAAGAAACATCCAGGCCCGGAAACCTTTCCCAGTCACTCTGTGTATGCTGAGTGTAGGGCAACACACTGCACTCTTCCTTGGGAGACCTAGGTTTCCTCAGCACTCCAAAGGCTCCAGGAAATCTCTTCTCTTACAACCTACATGTCATGCAAATCTGCCTCCTTGCCCTAGGCTTAGCGGCACTGAGAAACCAAAACTGCTTCGCATTCCTTCTAGAGTGTCATAATTTAAGACCCCATATTTACAGGAGAAATTCGGCTTGCGTTCCTGCTGTAACCAAAGCCCAGTTCTTCCTCTTACAGTGCAGGGTTTTAGAAGAAGCTAAGCCCCGATAGCGAACCTAGATCGCTCCTTGGTGGAGGCCGTTGGCTAGACGCAGAACTCCCTGCCAAACCAACTTTATTCAAGGAAGGGACCAGTGTGTAGCTAGAGTGTATATTTACTTAGTCGAAATCACAAGGAGGTAGGCTGCGTGTTCACTGGAAACGGGGAATTTATGGCACAAGACTTGTTTTCCATATTGAATGCTCCATTCTTGCTGCCTTGAAGCTACTTAAATAAGAGTGATTTGGATGGGTCCCTTGTCTCTATAGGCAGTGTCCTGGGAAGGGAAAGAGTTTTCTCTAAATCAACAGGGTGCTTTCATAGCCTGCGTGGGAGATCCTCCTGAGAGGCTCTAGAGCTAAAAGGAAACTTGACGTGAGTCCTTTCGTCAAGGTAAAGCCTTGAATAGCCTGCCGAAGCGGAAGTTTGGAGCAGAGTCCTTGAAGCATTACCTTTAGGTTTGTTTTCTTTTAAGGTTAGTAAGCTTTCAGGACACCGAGGATCACGCGTGGGCTCCCTATTCCCTGCAAGAACCCCTAGTACCGGCAGGTTCCACTAGGCTGCTAAGAAACATCCAGGCCCGGAAACCTTTCCCAGTCACTCTGTGTATGCTGAGTGTAGGGCAACAGACTGCACTCTTCCTTTGGAGACCTAGGTTTCCTCCGCACTCCAAAGGCTCCAGGAAATCTCTTCTCTTACATCCTACATGTCATGCAAATCTGCCTCATTGCCCTAGGCTGAGCGGCACTGAGAAACCAAAACTGCTTCGGATTCCTTCTAGAGGGTCATACCTTAAGACCCCATATTTACAGGAGAAAGTCGGCTTGCGTTCCTGCTGTAACCAAAGCCCCGTTCTTCGTCTTACAGTGCAGGGTTTTAGAAGAAGCTAAGCCCCGATAGCGAACCTAGATCGCTCCTTTTGGAGGCCGTTGGCTAGACGCAGAACTCCCTGCCAAACCAACTTTATTCAAGGAAGGCACCAGTGTGTAGCTAGAGTGTATATTTACTTGGTAGAAATCACAAGGAGGTAGGCTGCGTGTTCACTGGAAACGGGGAATTTATGGCACAAGGCTTGCTTTTCCATATTGAATGCTCCATTCTTGCTGCCTTGAAGCTACTACCTAAATAACAGTGTTTTGCACGGGTCCTTGTCACTGTAGGCAGTGTACTGGGAAGGGAAAGAGTTTTCCCTAATCAACAGGGTGCTTTCATAACCTGGGTGGGAGCTCCTCCTGAGACGCTCTAGAGATAAAAGGAAACTTGACGGGAGTCCTTTCCTCAAGGTAAAGCCTTTAATAGCCTGCCGAAGCGGAAGCTTGGAGCAGAGTCCTTGAGGCTTAAATTTAGGTCTGCTTTCTTTTAACGTTAGTAAGCTTTTCAGGGCACCAGGACCTCGCGTGGGCACCCTATTCCCTGCTAGAACACCGAGTTCCGGCAGGCTCCCCTGGCCTGCTAAGAAACATCCAGGCCCGGAAACCTTTCCCAGTCACACTGTGTATGCTGAGTGTAGGGCAACACACTGCACTCTTCCTTGGGAGACCTAGGTTTCCTCAGCACTCCGAAGGCTCCAGGAAATCCCTTCTCTTACAACCTACATGCCATGCAAATCTGCCTCCTTGCCCTATGCTGAGCGGCACTGAGAAACCAAAACTGCTTCGCATTCCTTGTAGAGGGTCATTCCTTAAGACCCCATATTTACAGGAGAAAGTCGGCTTGCGTTCCTGCTGTAACCAAAGCCCAGTTCTTCCTCTTACAGTGCAGGGTTTTAGAAGAAGTTATGCCCCGATAGCGAACCTAGATCGCTCCTTGGTGGAGGCCATTGGCTAGACGCAGAACTCCCTGCCAAACCAACTTTATTCAAGGAAGGGACCAGTGTGTAGCTAGAGTGTATATTTACTTGGTAGAATTCACAAGGAGGTAGGCTGCGTTTTCACTGGAAATGGGGAATTTATGGCTCAAGACTTGCTTTTCCATAATGAATGCTCCATTCTTGCTGCCTTGAAGCTACTTAAATAAGAGTGTTTTGGACGGGTCCCTTGTCTCTATAGGCAGTGTACTGGGAAGGGAAAGAGTTTTCTCTGAATCAACAGGGTGCTTTCATAGCTTGCGTGGGAGATCTTCCTGAGAGGCTCTAGAGCTAAAAGGAAACTTGACGGGAGTCCTTTCGTCAAGGTAAAGCCTAGAATAGGGTGCCGAAGCGGAAGCTAGGAGCAGAGTCCTTGAAGCATTACCTTTAAGTTTGTTTTCTTTTAAGGTTAGTAAGCTTTCAGGACACCGAGGATCTCGCGTGGGCTCCCTATTCCCCGCAAGAACACCTAGTACCGGCAGGCTCCACTAGGCTGCTAAGAAACATCCAGGCCCGGAAAACTTTCCCAGTCACTCTGTGTATGCTGAGTGTAGGGCAACACACTGCACTCTTCCTTGGGAGACCTCGGTTTCCTCCGCACTCCAACAGCTCCAGGAAATCTGTTCTCTTACATCCTACAGGTCATGCCAATCTGCCTCATTGCCCTAAGCTGAGCGGCACTGAGAAACCAAAACAGCTTAGCATTCCTTCTACAAAGTCATACCTTAAGACGCCATACTTACAGGAGAAAGTCGGCTTGCGTTCCTGCTGGTACCAGAGCACAGTTCTTCCTCCTACAATGCAGGGTTTTCGAAGAGGCTAAGCCCCGATAGCGTACGTAGAGCGCTTCTTTGGGGAAGCCGTTGGCCACACGCAGAACTCCGTGCCAAACCAACTTTATTAAGGAAGGGACCAGTGTGTAGCTAGAGTGTATATTTACTTGGTAGAAATCACAAGGAGGTAGGCAGCGTGTTCGCTGGAAACGGCCACCTGATGGCACAAGCCTTGCTTTCCCATTTTGAATGCACCATTCATGCTGCCTTGGAGCTACCTAAATAACAGTTTTAGGACGGGTGTCTAGTCGCAGTAGGCAGGGCTCTGGGAAGGGAACGAGTGTTCTCTAGATCAACAGGTTGCTTTCATAGCCTGGGTGGGGGCTCCTCCTGAGACGCTCTGGAGCTAAAAGGAAACTTGACGGGAGTCCTTTCCTCAAGGTAATGCCTTGAATAGCCTGCCGAAGCGGAAGCTTGGAGCAGAGTCCTTGAGGCTTAAATTTAGGTCTGCTTTCTTTTAACGTTAGTAAGCATTTCAGGGCACCAGGACCTCGCGTGGGCACCCTATTCCCTGCTAGAACACCGAGTTCCGGCAGGCTCCCCTGGCCTGCTAAGAAACATCCAGGCCCGGAAACCTTTCCCAGTCACTCTGTGTATGCTGAGTGTAGGGCAACACACTGCACTATTCCTTGGGAGACCTAGGTTTCCTCAGCACTGCAAAGGCTCCAGGAAATCTCTTCTCTTACAACCTACATGTCATGCAAATCTGCCTCCTTGCCCTAGGCTGAGCGGCACTGAGAAACCAAAACTGCTTTGCATTCCTTCTAGAGGGTCATACCTTAAGACCCCATATTTACAGGAGAAAGTCGGCTTGCGTTCCTGCTGTAACCAAAGCCCCGTTCTTCCTCTTACAGTGCAGGGTTTTAGAAGAAACTAAGCCCCGATAGCGAACCTAGATCGCTCCTTGGTGGAGGCCGTTGGCTAGACGCAGAACTCCCTGCCAAACCAACTTTATTCAAGGAAGGGACCATTGTGTAGCTAGAGTGTATATTTACTTGGTAGAAATCACAAGGAGGTAGGCTGCGTGTTCACTGGAAACGGGGAATTTATGGCACAAGACTTGCTTTTCCATATTGAATGCTCCATTCTTGCTGCCTTGAAGCTACTTAAATAAGAGTGTTTTGGACGGGTCCCTTGTCTCTATAGGCAGTGTACTGGGAAGGGAAAGAGTTTTCTCTAAATCAACAGGGTGCTTTCATAGCCTGCGTGGGAGATCCTCCTGAGAGGCTCTAGAGCTAAAAGGAAACTTGACGTGAGTCCTTTCATCAAGGTAAAGCCTAGAATAGGGTGCCGAAGCGGAAGTTTGGAACAGAGTCCTTGAAGCATTAGCTTTAGGTTTGTTTTCTTTTAAGGTTAGTAAGCTTTCAGGACACCGAGGATCTCGCGTGGGCTCCCTATTCCCTGCAAGAACACCTAGTACCGGCAGGCTCCTCTAGGCTGCTAAGAAACATCCAGGCCCGGAAACCTTTCCCAGTCACTCTGTGTATGCTGAGTGTAGGGCAACACACTGCACTCTTCCTTGGGAGACCTAGGTTTCCTCCGCACTCCAACAGCTCCAGGAAATCTGTTCTCTTACATCCTACAGGTCATGCCAATCTGCCTCATTGCCCTAAGCTGAGCGGCACTGAGAAACCAAAACAGCTTAGCATTCCTTCTACAAAGTCATACCTTAAGACGCCATACTTACAGGAGAAAGTCGGCTTGCGTTCCTGCTGGTACCAAAGCACAGTTCTTCCTCCTACACTGCAGGGTTTTCGAAGAGGCTAAGCCCCGATAGCGTACCTAGAGCGCTCCTTAGGGGAAGCCGTTGGCCACACGCAGAACTCCGTGCCAAACCAAATTTATTAAGGAAGGGACCAGTGTGTAGGTAGAGTGTATATTTACTTGGTAGAAATCACAAGGAGGTAGGCAGCGTGTTCGCTGGAAACGGCCACCTGATGGCACAAGCCTTGCTTTCCCATTTTGAATGCACCATTCATGCTGCCTTGGAGCTACCTAAATAACAGTTTTAGGACGGGTGTCTAGTCGCAGTAGGCAGGGCTCTGGGAAGGGAACGAGTGTTCTCTAGATCAACAGGTTGCTTTCATAGCCTGGGTGGGGGCTCCTCCTGAGACGCTCTGGAGCTAAAAGGAAACTTGACGGGAGTCCTTTCCTCAAGGTAATGCCTTGAATAGCCTGCCGAAGCGGAAGCTTGGAGCAGAGTCCTTGAGGCTTAAATTTAGGTCTGCTTTCTTTTAACGTTAGTAAGCATTTCAGGGCACCAGGACCTCGCGTGGGCACCCTATTCCCTGCTAGAACACCGAGTTCCGGCAGGCTCCCCTGGCCTGCTAAGAAACATCCAGGCCCGGAAACCTTTCCCAGTCACTCTGTGTATGCTGAGTGTAGGGCAACACACTGCACTATTCCTTGGGAGACCTAGGTTTCCTCAGCACTGCAAAGGCTCCAGGAAATCTCTTCTCTTACAACCTACATGTCATGCAAATCTGCCTCCTTGCCCTAGGCTGAGCGGCACTGAGAAACCAAAACTGCTTTGCATTCCTTCTAGAGGGTCATACCTTAAGACCCCATATTTACAGGAGAAAGTCGGCTTGCGTTCCTGCTGTAACCAAAGCCCCGTTCTTCCTCTTACAGTGCAGGGTTTTAGAAGAAGCTAAGCCCCGATAGCGAACCTAGATCGCTCCTTGGTGGAGGCCGTTGGCTAGACGCAGAACTCCCTGCCAAACCAACTTTATTCAAGGAAGGGACCATTGTGTAGCTAGAGTGTATATTTACTTGGTAGAAATCACAAGGAGGTAGGCTGCGTGTTCACTGGAAACGGGGAATTTATGGCACAAGACTTGCTTTTCCATATTGAATGCTCCATTCTTGCTGCCTTGAAGCTACTTAAATAAGAGTGTTTTGGACGGGTCCCTTGTCTCTATAGGCAGTGTACTGGGAAGGGAAAGAGTTTTCTCTAAATCAACAGGGTGCTTTCATAGCCTGCGTGGGAGATCCTCCTGAGAGGCTCTAGAGCTAAAAGGAAACTTGACGTGAGTCCTTTCATCAAGGTAAAGCCTTGAATAGCCTGGCGAAGCGGAAGTTTGGAACAGAGTCCTTGAAGCATTAGCTTTAGGTTTGTTTTCTTTTAAGGTTAGTAAGCTTTCAGGACACCGAGGATCTCGCGTGGGCTCCCTATTCCCTGCAAGAACACCTAGTACCGGCAGGCTCCTCTAGGCTGCTAAGAAACATCCAGGCCCGGAAACCTTTCCCAGTCACTCTGTGTATGCTGAGTGTAGGGCAACACACTGCACTCTTCCTTGGGAGACCTAGGTTTCCTCCGCACTCCAACAGCTCCAGGAAATCTGTTCTCTTACATCCTACAGGTCATGCCAATCTGCCTCATTGCCCTAAGCTGAGCGGCACTGAGAAACCAAAACTGCTTAGCATTCCTTCTACAGAGTCATACCTTAAGACGCCATACTTACAGGAGAAAGTCGGCTTGCGTTCCTGCTGGTACCAAAGCACAGTTCTTCCTCCTACACTGCAGGGTTTTCGAAGAGGCTAAGCCCCGATAGCGTACCTAGAGCGCTCCTTAGGGGAAGCCGTTGGCCACACGCAGAACTCCGTGCCAAACCAAATTTATTAAGGAAGGGACCAGTGTGTAGGTAGAGTGTATATTTACTTGGTAGAAATCACAAGGAGGTAGGCAGCGTGTTCGCTGGAAACGGCCACCTGATGGCACAAGCCTTGCTTTCCCATTTTGAATGCACCATTCATGCTGCCTTGGAGCTACCTAAATAACAGTTTTAGGACGGGTGTCTAGTCGCAGTAGGCAGGGCTCTGGGAAGGGAACGAGTGTTCTCTAGATCAACAGGTTGCTTTCATAGCCTGGGTGGGGGCTCCTCCTGAGACGCTCTGGAGCTAAAAGGAAACTTGACGGGAGTCCTTTCCTCAAGGTAATGCCTTGAATAGCCTGCCGAAGCGGAAGCTTGGAGCAGAGTCCTTGAGGCTTAAATTTAGGTCTGCTTTCTTTTAACGTTAGTAAGCATTTCAGGGCACCAGGACCTCGCGTGGGCACCCTATTCCCTGCTAGAACACCGAGTTCCGGCAGGCTCCCCTGGCCTGCTAAGAAACATCCAGGCCCGGAAACCTTTCCCAGTCACTCTGTGTATGCTGAGTGTAGGGCAACACACTGCACTATTCCTTGGGAGACCTAGGTTTCCTCAGCACTGCAAAGGCTCCAGGAAATCTCTTCTCTTACAACCTACATGTCATGCAAATCTGCCTCCTTGCCCTAGGCTGAGCGGCACTGAGAAACCAAAACTGCTTTGCATTCCTTCTAGAGGGTCATACCTTAAGACCCCATATTTACAGGAGAAAGTCGGCTTGCGTTCCTGCTGTAACCAAAGCCCCGTTCTTCCTCTTACAGTGCAGGGTTTTAGAAGAAGCTAAGCCCCGATAGCGAACCTAGATCGCTCCTTGGTGGAGGCCGTTGGCTAGACGCAGAACTCCCTGCCAAACCAACTTTATTCAAGGAAGGGACCATTGTGTAGCTAGAGTGTATATTTACTTGGTAGAAATCACAAGGAGGTAGGCTGCGTGTTCACTGGAAACGGGGAATTTATGGCACAAGACTTGCTTTTCCATATTGAATGCTCCATTCTTGCTGCCTTGAAGCTACTTAAATAAGAGTGTTTTGGACGGGTCCCTTGTCTCTATAGGCAGTGTACTGGGAAGGGAAAGAGTTTTCTCTAAATCAACAGGGTGCTTTCATAGCCTGCGTGGGAGATCCTCCTGAGAGGCTCTAGAGCTAAAAGGAAACTTGACGTGAGTCCTTTCATCAAGGTAAAGCCTTGAATAGCCTGGCGAAGCGGAAGTTTGGAACAGAGTCCTTGAAGCATTAGCTTTAGGTTTGTTTTCTTTTAAGGTTAGTAAGCTTTCAGGACACCGAGGATCTCGCGTGGGCTCCCTATTCCCTGCAAGAACACCTAGTACCGGCAGGCTCCTCTAGGCTGCTAAGAAACATCCAGGCCCGGAAACCTTTCCCAGTCACTCTGTGTATGCTGAGTGTAGGGCAACACACTGCACTCTTCCTTGGGAGACCTAGGTTTCCTCCGCACTCCAACAGCTCCAGGAAATCTGTTCTCTTACATCCTACAGGTCATGCCAATCTGCCTCATTGCCCTAAGCTGAGCGGCACTGAGAAACCAAAACTGCTTAGCATTCCTTCTACAAAGTCATACCTTAAGACGCCATACTTACAGGAGAAAGTCGGCTTGCGTTCCTGCTGGTACCAAAGCACAGTTCTTCCTCCTACACTGCAGGGTTTTCGAAGAGGCTAAGCCCCGATAGCGTACCTAGAGCGCTCCTTAGGGGAAGCCGTTGGCCACACGCAGAACTCCGTGCCAAACCAAATTTATTAAGGAAGGGACCAGTGTGTAGGTAGAGTGTATATTTACTTGGTAGAAATCACAAGGAGGTAGGCAGCGTGTTCGCTGGAAACGGCCACCTGATGGCACAAGCCTTGCTTTCCCATTTTGAATGCACCATTCATGCTGCCTTGGAGCTACCTAAATAACAGTTTTAGGACGGGTGTCTAGTCGCAGTAGGCAGGGCTCTGGGAAGGGAACGAGTGTTCTCTAGATCAACAGGTTGCTTTCATAGCCTGGGTGGGGGCTCCTCCTGAGACGCTCTGGAGCTAAAAGGAAACTTGACGGGAGTCCTTTCCTCAAGGTAATGCCTTGAATAGCCTGCCGAAGCGGAAGCTTGGAGCAGAGTCCTTGAGGCTTAAATTTAGGTCTGCTTTCTTTTAACGTTAGTAAGCATTTCAGGGCACCAGGACCTCGCGTGGGCACCCTATTCCCTGCTAGAACACCGAGTTCCGGCAGGCTCCCCTGGCCTGCTAAGAAACATCCAGGCCCGGAAACCTTTCCCAGTCACTCTGTGTATGCTGAGTGTAGGGCAACACACTGCACTATTCCTTGGGAGACCTAGGTTTCCTCAGCACTGCAAAGGCTCCAGGAAATCTCTTCTCTTACAACCTACATGTCATGCAAATCTGCCTCCTTGCCCTAGGCTGAGCGGCACTGAGAAACCAAAACTGCTTTGCATTCCTTCTAGAGGGTCATACCTTAAGACCCCATATTTACAGGAGAAAGTCGGCTTGCGTTCCTGCTGTAACCAAAGCCCCGTTCTTCCTCTTACAGTGCAGGGTTTTAGAAGAAGCTAAGCCCCGATAGCGAACCTAGATCGCTCCTTGGTGGAGGCCGTTGGCTAGACGCAGAACTCCCTGCCAAACCAACTTTATTCAAGGAAGGGACCATTGTGTAGCTAGAGTGTATATTTACTTGGTAGAAATCACAAGGAGGTAGGCTGCGTGTTCACTGGAAACGGGGAATTTATGGCACAAGACTTGCTTTTCCATATTGAATGCTCCATTCTTGCTGCCTTGAAGCTACTTAAATAAGAGTGTTTTGGACGGGTCCCTTGTCTCTATAGGCAGTGTACTGGGAAGGGAAAGAGTTTTCTCTAAATCAACAGGGTGCTTTCATAGCCTGCGTGGGAGATCCTCCTGAGAGGCTCTAGAGCTAAAAGGAAACTTGACGTGAGTCCTTTCATCAAGGTAAAGCCTTGAATAGCCTGGCGAAGTGGAAGTTTGGAACAGAGTCCTTGAAGCATTAGCTTTAGGTTTGTTTTCTTTTAAGGTTAGTAAGCTTTCAGGACACCGAGGATCTCGCGTGGGCTCCCTATTCCCTGCAAGAACACCTAGTACCGGCAGGCTCCACTAGGCTGCTAAGAAACATCCAGGCCCGGAAACCTTTCCCAGTCACTCTGTGTATGCTGAGTGTAGGGCAACACACTGCACTCTTCCTTGGGAGACCTAGGTTTCCTCCGCACTCCAACAGCTCCAGGAAATCTGTTCTCTTACATCCTACAGGTCATGCCAATCTGCCTCATTGCCCTAAGCTGAGTGGCACTGAGAAACCAAAACTGCTTAGCATTCCTTCTACAAATTCATACCTTAAGACGCCATACTTACAGGAGAAAGTCGGCTTGCGTTCCTGCTGGTACCAAAGCACAGTTCTTCCTCCTACACTGCAGGGTTTTCGAAGAGGCTAAGCCCCGATAGCGTACCTAGAGCGCTCCTTAGGGGAAGCCGTTGGCCACACGCAGAACTCCGTGCCAAACCAAATTTATTAAGGAAGGGACCAGTGTGTAGGTAGAGTGTATATTTACTTGGTAGAAATCACAAGGAGGTAGGCAGCGTGTTCGCTGGAAACGGCCACCTGATGGCACAAGCCTTGCTTTCCCATTTTGAATGCACCATTCATGCTGCCTTGGAGCTACCTAAATAACAGTTTTAGGACGGGTGTCTAGTCGCAGTAGGCAGGGCTCTGGGAAGGGAACGAGTGTTCTCTAGATCAACAGGTTGCTTTCATAGCCTGGGTGGGGGCTCCTCCTGAGACGCTCTGGAGCTAAAAGGAAACTTGACGGGAGTCCTTTCCTCAAGGTAATGCCTTGAATAGCCTGCCGAAGCGGAAGCTTGGAGCAGAGTCCTTGAGGCTTAAATTTAGGTCTGCTTTCTTTTAACGTTAGTAAGCATTTCAGGGCACCAGGACCTCGCGTGGGCACCCTATTCCCTGCTAGAACACCGAGTTCCGGCAGACTCCGCTGGCCTGCTAAGAAACATCCAGGCCCGGAAACCTTTCCCAGTCACTCTGTGTATGCTGAGTGTAGGGCAACACACTGCACTATTCCTTGGGAGACCTAGGTTTCCTCAGCACTGCAAAGGCTCCAGGAAATCTCTTCTCTTACAACCTACATGTCATGCAAATCTGCCTCCTTGCCCTAGGCTGAGCGGCACTGAGAAACCAAAACTGCTTTGCATTCCTTCTAGAGGGTCATACCTTAAGACCCCATATTTACAGGAGAAAGTCGGCTTGCGTTCCTGCTGTAACCAAAGCCCCGTTCTTCCTCTTACAGTGCAGGGTTTTAGAAGAAGCTAAGCCCCGATAGCGAACCTAGATCGCTCCTTGGTGGAGGCCGTTGGCTAGACGCAGAACTCCCTGCCAAACCAACTTTATTCAAGGAAGGGACCATTGTGTAGCTAGAGTGTATATTTACTTGGTAGAAATCACAAGGAGGTAGGCTGCGTGTTCACTGGAAACGGGGAATTTATGGCACAAGACTTGCTTTTCCATATTGAATGCTCCATTCTTGCTGCCTTGAAGCTACTTAAATAAGAGTGTTTTGGACGGGTCCCTTGTCTCTATAGGCAGTGTACTGGGAAGGGAAAGAGTTTTCTCTAAATCAACAGGGTGCTTTCATAGCCTGCGTGGGAGATCCTCCTGAGAGGCTCTAGAGCTAAAAGGAAACTTGACGTGAGTCCTTTCATCAAGGTAAAGCCTTGAATAGCCTGGCGAAGTGGAAGTTTGGAACAGAGTCCTTGAAGCATTAGCTTTAGGTTTGTTTTCTTTTAAGGTTAGTAAGCTTTCAGGACACCGAGGATCTCGCGTGGGCTCCCTATTCCCTGCAAGAACACCTAGTACCGGCAGGCTCCACTAGGCTGCTAAGAAACATCCAGGCCCGGAAACCTTTCCCAGTCACTCTGTGTATGCTGAGTGTAGGGCAACACACTGCACTCTTCCTTGGGAGACCTAGGTTTCCTCCGCACTCCAACAGCTCCAGGAAATCTGTTCTCTTACATCCTACAGGTCATGCCAATCTGCCTCATTGCCCTAAGCTGAGCGGCACTGAGAAACCAAAACTGCTTAGCATTCCTTCTACAAAGTCATACCTTAAGACGCCATACTTACAGGAGAAAGTCGGCTTGCGTTCCTGCTGGTACCAAAGCACAGTTCTTCCTCCTACACTGCAGGGTTTTCGAAGAGGCTAAGCCCCGATAGCGTACCTAGAGCGCTCCTTAGGGGAAGCCGTTGGCCACACGCAGAACTCCGTGCCAAACCAAATTTATTAAGGAAGGGACCAGTGTGTAGGTAGAGTGTATATTTACTTGGTAGAAATCACAAGGAGGTAGGCAGCGTGTTCGCTGGAAACGGCCACCTGATGGCACAAGCCTTGCTTTCCCATTTTGAATGCACCATTCATGCTGCCTTGGAGCTACCTAAATAACAGTTTTAGGACGGGTGTCTAGTCGCAGTAGGCAGGGCTCTGGGAAGGGAACGAGTGTTCTCTAGATCAACAGGGTGCTTTCATAGCCTGGGTGGGGGCTCCTCCTGAGACGCTCTAGAGCTAAAAGGAAACTTGACGGGAGTCCTTTCGTCAAGGTAAAGCCTTGAATAGCCTGCCGAAGCGGAAGCTTGGAGCAGAGTCCTTGAGGCTTAAATTGAGGTCTGCTTTCTTTTGACGTTAGTAAGCTTTTCAGGGCACCAGGACCTCGCATGGGCACCCTATTCCCTGCTAGAACACCGAGTTCCGGCAGGCTCCCCTGGCCTGCTAAGAAACATCCAGGCCCGGAAACCTTTCCCAGTCACTCTGTGTATGCTGAGTGTAGGGCAACACACTGCACTCTTCCTTGGGAGACCTAGGTTTCCTCAGCACTCCAAAGGCTCCAGGAAATCTCTTCTCTTACAACCTACATGTCATGCAAATCTGCCTCCTTGCCCTAGGCTTAGCGGCACTGAGAAACCAAAACTGCTTCGCATTCCTTCTAGAGTGTCATAACTTAAGACCCCATATTTACAGGAGAAATTCGGCTTGCGTTCCTGCTGTAACCAAAGCCCAGTTCTTCCTCTTACAGTGCAGGGTTTTAGAAGAAGCTAAGCCCCGATAGCGAACCTAGATCGCTCCTTGGTGGAGGCCGTTGGCTAGACGCAGAACTCCCTGCCAAACCAACTTTATTCAAGGAAGGGACCAGTGTGTAGCTAGAGTGTATATTTACTTAGTCGAAATCACAAGGAGGTAGGCTGCGTGTTCACTGGAAACGGGGAATTTATGGCACAAGACTTGTTTTCCATATTGAATGCTCCATTCTTGCTGCCTTGAAGCTACTTAAATAAGAGTGATTTGGATGGGTCCCTTGTCTCTATAGGCAGTGTCCTGGGAAGGGAAAGAGTTTTCTCTAAATCAACAGGGTGCTTTCATAGCCTGCGTGGGAGATCCTCCTGAGAAGCTCTAGAGCTAAAAGGAAACTTGACGTGAGTCCTTTCGTCAAGGTAAAGCCTTGAATAGCCTGCCGAAGCGGAAGTTTGGAGCAGAGTCCTTGAAGCATTACCTTTAGGTTTGTTTTCTTTTAAGGTTAGTAAGCTTCCAGGACACCGAGGATCACGCGTGGGCTCCCTATTCCCTGCAAGAACACCTAGTACCGGCAGGTTCCACTAGGCTGCTAAGAAACATCCAGGCCCGGAAACCTTTCCCAGTCACTCTGTGTATGCTGAGTGTAGGGCAACAGACTGCACTCTTCCTTGGGAGACCTAGGTTTCCTCCGCACTCCAAAGGCTCCAGGAAATCTCTTCTCTTACATCCTACATGTCATGCAAATCTGCCTCATTGCCCTAGGCTGAGCGGCACTGAGAAACCAAAACTGCTTCGGATTCCTTCTAGAGGGTCATACCTTAAGACCCCATATTTACAGGAGAAAGTCGGCTTGCGTTCCTGCTGTAACCAAAGCCCCGTTCTTCGTCTTACAGTGCAGGGTTTTAGAAGAAGCTAAGCCCCGATAGCGAACCTAGATCGCTCCTTTTGGAGGCCGTTGGCTAGACGCAGAACTCCCTGCCAAACCAACTTTATTCAAGGAAGGGACCAGTGTGTAGCTAGAGTGTATATTTACTTGGTAGAAATCACAAGGAGGTAGGCTGCGTGTTCACTGGAAACGGGGAATTTATGGCACAAGGCTTGCTTTTCCATATTGAATGCTCCATTCTTGCTGCCTTGAAGCTACCTAAATAACAGTGTTTTGCACGGGTCCCTGTCACTGTAGGCAGTGTACTGGGAAGGGAAAGAGTTTTCCCTAATCAACAGGGTGCTTTCATAACCTGGGTGGGAGCTCCTCCTGAGACGCTCTAGAGCTAAAAGGAAACTTGACGGGAGTCCTTTCCTCAAGGTAAAGCCTTGAATAGCCTGCCGAAGCGGAAGCTTGGAGCAGAGTCCTTGAGGCTTAAATTTAGGTCTGCTTTCTTTTAACGTTAGTAAGCTTTTCAGGGCACCAGGACCTCGCGTGGGCACCCTATTCCCTGCTAGAACACCGAGTTCCGGCAGGCTCCCCTGGCCTGCTAAGAAACATCCAGGCCCGGAAACCTTTCCCAGTCACACTGTGTATGCTGAGTGTAGGGCAACACACTGCACTCTTCCTTGGGAGACCTAGGTTTCCTCAGCACTCTGAAGGCTCCAGGAAATCCCTTCTCTTACAACCTACATGCCATGCAAATCTGCCTCCTTGCCCTAGGCTGAGCGGCACTGAGAAACCAAAACTGCTTTGCATTCCTTCTAGAGGGTCATACCTTAAGACCCCATATTTACAGGAGAAAGTCGGCTTGCGTTCCTGCTGTAACCAAAGCCCAGTTCTTCCTCTTACAGTGCAGGGTTTTAGAAGAAGCTAAGCCCCGATAGCGAACCTAGATCGCTCCTTGGTGGAGGCCGTTGGCTAGACGCAGAACTCCCTGCCAAACCAACTTTATTCAAGGAAGGGACCATTGTGTAGCTAGAGTGTATATTTACTTGGTAGAAATCACAAGGAGGTAGGCTGCGTGTTCACTGGAAACGGGGAATTTATGGCACAAGACTTGCTTTTCCATATTGAATGCTCCATTCTTGCTGCCTTGAAGCTACTTAAATAAGAGTGTTTTGGACGGGTCCCTTGTCTCTATAGGCAGTGTACTGGGAAGGGAAAGAGTTTTCTCTAAATCAACAGGGTGCTTTCATAGCCTGCGTGGGAGATCATCCTGAGAGGCTCTAGAGCTAAAAGGAAACTTGACGGGAGTCCTTTCGTCAAGGTAAAGCCTAGAATAGGGTGCCGAAGCGGAAGCTAGGAGCAGAGTCCTTGAAGCATTACCTTTAAGTTTGTTTTCTTTTAAGGTTAGTAAGCTTTCAGGACACCGAGGATCTCGCGTGGGCTCCCTATTCCCTGCAAGAACACCTAGTACCGGCAGGCTCCACTAGGCTGCTAAGAAACATCCAGGCCCGGAAAACTTTCCCAGTCACTCTGTGTATGCTGAGTGTAGGGCAACACACTGCACTCTTCCTTGGGAGACCTCGGTTTCCTCCGCACTCCAACAGCTCCAGGAAATCTGTTCTCTTACATCCTACAGGTCATGCCAATCTGCCTCATTGCCCTAAGCTGAGCGGCACTGAGAAACCAAAACAGCTTAGCATTCCTTCTACAAAGTCATACCTTAAGACGCCATACTTACAGGAGAAAGTCGGCTTGCGTTCCTGCTGGTACCAGAGCACAGTTCTTCCTCCTACACTGCAGGGTTTTCGAAGAGGCTAAGCCCCGATAGCGTACCTAGAGGGCTCCTTTGGGGAAGCCGTTGGCCACACGCAGAACTCCGTGCCAAACCAACTTTATTAAGGAAGGGACCAGTGTGTAGCTAGAGTGTATATTTACTTGGTAGAAATCACAAGGAGGTAGGCAGCGTGTTCGCTGGAAACGGCCACCTGATGGCACAAGCCTTGCTTTCCCATTTTGAATGCACCATTCATGCTGCCTTGGAGCTACCTAAATAACAGTTTTAGGACGGGTGTCTAGTCGCAGTAGGCAGGGCTCTGGGAAGGGAACGAGTGTTCTCTAGATCAACAGGTTGCTTTCATAGCCTGGGTGGGGGCTCCTCCTGAGACGCTCTGGAGCTAAAAGGAAACTTGACGGGAGTCCTTTCCTCAAGGTAATGCCTTGAATAGCCTGCCGAAGCGGAAGCTTGGAGCAGAGTCCTTGAGGCTTAAATTTAGGTCTGCTTTCTTTTAACGTTAGTAAGCATTTCAGGGCACCAGGACCTCGCGTGGGCACCCTATTCCCTGCTAGAACACCGAGTTCCGGCAGGCTCCCCTGGCCTGCTAAGAAACATCCAGGCCCGGAAACCTTTCCCAGTCACTCTGTGTATGCTGAGTGTAGGGCAACACACTGCACTATTCCTTGGGAGACCTAGGTTTCCTCAGCACTGCAAAGGCTCCAGGAAATCTCTTCTCTTACAACCTACATGTCATGCAAATCTGCCTCCTTGCCCTAGGCTGAGCGGCACTGAGAAACCAAAACTGCTTTGCATTCCTTCTAGAGGGTCATACCTTAAGACCCCATATTTACAGGAGAAAGTCGGCTTGCGTTCCTGCTGTAACCAAAGCCCCGTTCTTCCTCTTACAGTGCAGGGTTTTAGAAGAAGCTAAGCCCCGATAGCGAACGTAGATCGCTCCTTGGTGGAGGCCGTTGGCTAGACGCAGAACTCCCTGCCAAACCAACTTTATTCAAGGAAGGGACCATTGTGTAGCTAGAGTGTATATTTACTTGGTAGAAATCACAACGAGGTAGGCTGCGTGTTCACTGGAAACGGGGAATTTATGGCACAAGACTTGCTTTTCCATATTGAATGCTCCATTCTTGCTGCCTTGAAGCTACTTAAATAAGAGTGTTTTGGACGGGTCCCTTGTCTCTATAGGCAGTGTACTGGGAAGGGAAAGAGTTTTCTCTAAATCAACAGGGTGCTTTCATAGCCTGCGTGGGAGATCCTCCTGAGAGGCTCTAGAGCTAAAAGGAAACTTGACGTGAGTCCTTTCATCAAGGTAAAGCCTTGAATAGCCTGGCGAAGTGGAAGTTTGGAACAGAGTCCTTGAAGCATTAGCTTTAGGTTTGTTTTCTTTTAAGGTTAGTAAGCTTTCAGGACACCGAGGATCTCGCGTGGGCTCCCTATTCCCTGCAAGAACACCTAGTACCGGCAGGCTCCACTAGGCTGCTAAGAAACATCCAGGCCCGGAAACCTTTCCCAGTCTCTCTGTGTATGCTGAGTGTAGGGCAACACACTGCACTCTTCCTTGGGAGACCTAGGTTTCCTCCGCACTCCAACAGCTCCAGGAAATCTGTTCTCTTACATCCTACAGGTCATGCCAATCTGCCTCATTGCCCTAAGCTGAGCGACACTGAGAAACCAAAACTGCTTAGCATTCCTTCTACAAAGTCATACCTTAAGACGCCATACTTACAGGAGAAAGTCGGCTTGTTTTCCTGCTGGTACCAAAGCACAGTTCTTCCTCCTACACTGCAGGGTTTTTGAAGAGGCTAAGCCCCGATAGCGTACCTAGAGCGCTCCTTAGGGGAAGCCGTTGGCCACACGCAGAACTCCGTGCCAAACCAAATTTATTAAGGAAGGGACCAGTGTGTAGGTAGAGTGTATATTTACTTGGTAGAAATCACAAGGAGGTAGGCAGCGTGTTCGCTGGAAACGGCCACCTGATGGCACAAGCCTTGCTTTCCCATTTTGAATGCACCATTCATGCTGCCTTGGAGCTACCTAAATAACAGTTTTAGGACGGGTGTCTAGTGGCAGTAGGCAGGGCTCTAGGAAGGGAACGAGTGTTCTCTAGATCAACAGGGTGCTTTCATAGCCTGGGTGGGAGCTCCTCCTGAGACGCTCTAGAGCTAAAAGGAAACTTGACGGGAGTCCTTTCGTCAAGGTAAAGCCTTGAACAGCCTGCCGAAGCGGAAGCTTGGAGCAGAGTCCTTGAGGCTTAAATTTAGGTCTGCTTTCTTTTGACGTTAGTAAGCTTTTCAGGGCACCAGGACCTCGCATGGGCACCCTATTCCCTGCTAGAACACCGAGTTCCGGCAGGCTCCCCTGGCCTGCTAAGAAACATCCAGGCCCGGAAACCTTTCCCAGTCACTCTGTGTATGCTGAGTGTAGGGCAACACACTGCACTCTTCCTTGGGAGACCTAGGTTTCCTCAGCACTCCAAAGGCTCCAGGAAATCTCTTCTCTTACAACCTACATGTCATGCAAATCTGCCTCCTTGCCCTAGGCTTAGCGGCACTGAGAAACCAAAACTGCTTCGCATTCCTTCTAGAGTGTCATAACTTAAGACCCCATATTTACAGGAGAAATTCGGCTTGCGTTCCTGCTGTAACCAAAGCCCAGTTCTTCCTCTTACAGTGCAGGGTTTTAGAAGAAGCTAAGCCCCGATAGCGAACCTAGATCGCTCCTTGGTGGAGGCCGTTGGCTAGACGCAGAACTACCTGCCAAACCAACTTTATTCAAGGAAGGGACCAGTGTGTAGCTAGAGTGTATATTTACTTAGTCGAAATCACAAGGAGGTAGGCTGCGTGTTCACTGGAAACGGGGAATTTATAGCACAAGGCTTGTTTTCCATATTGAATGCTCCATTCTTGCTGCCTTGAAGCTACTTAAATAAGAGTGATTTGGATGGGTCCCTTGTCTCTATAGGCAGTGTCCTGGGAAGGGAAAGAGTTTTCTCTAAATCAACAGGGTGCTTTCATAGCCTGCGTGGGAGATCCTCCTGAGAGGCTCTAGAGCTAAAAGGAAACTTGACGTGAGTCCTTTCGTCAAGGTAAAGCCTTGAATAGCCTGCCGAAGCGGAAGTTTGGAGCAGAGTCCTTGAAGCATTACCTTTAGGTTTGTTTTCTTTTAAGGTTAGTAAGCTTTCAGGACACCGAGGATCACGCGTGGGCTCCCTATTCCCTGCAAGAACACCTAGTACCGGCAGGTTCCACTAGGCTGCTAAGAAACATCCAGGCCCGGAAACCTTTCCCAGTCACTCTGTGTATGCTGAGTGTAGGGCAACAGACTGCACTCTTCCTTGGGAGACCTAGGTTTCCTCCGCACTCCAAAGGCTCCAGGAAATATCTTCTCTTACATCCTACATGTCATGCAAATCTGCCTCATTGCCCTAGGCTGAGCGGCACTGAGAAACCAAAACTGCTTCGGATTCCTTCTAGAGGGTCATACCTTAAGACCCCATATTTACAGGAGAAAGTCGGCTTGCGTTCCTGCTGTAACCAAAGCCCCGTTCTTCGTCTTACAGTGCAGGGTTTTAGAAGAAGCTAAGCCCCGATAGCGAACCTAGATCGCTCCTTTTGGAGGCCGTTGGCTAGACGCAGAACTCCCTGCCAAACCAACTTTATTCAAGGAAGGGACCAGTGTGTAGCTAGAGTGTATATTTACTTGGTAGAAATCACAAGGAGGTAGGCTGCGTGTTCACTGGAAACGGGGAATTTATGGCACAAGGCTTGCTTTTCCATATTGAGTGCTCCATTCTTGCTGCCTTGAAGCTACCTAAATAACAGTGTTTTGCACGGGTCCCTGTCACTGTAGGCAGTGTACTGGGAAGGGAAAGAGTTTTCCCTAATCAACAGGGTGCTTTCATAACCTCGGTGGGAGCTCCTCCTGAGACGCTCTAGAGCTAAAAGGAAACTTGACGGGAGTCCTTTCCTCAAGGTAAAGCCTTGAATAGCCTGCCGAAGCGGAAGCTTGGAGCAGAGTCCTTGAGGCTTAAATTTAGGTCTGCTTTCTTTTAACGTTAGTAAGCTTTTCAGGGCACCAGGACCTCGCGTGGGCACCCTATTCCCTGCTAGAACACCGAGTTCCGGCAGGCTCCCCTGGCCTGCTAAGAAACATCCAGGCCCGGAAACCTTTCCCAGTCACACTGTGTATGCTGAGTGTAGGGCAACACACTGCACTCTTCCTTGGGAGACCTAGGTTTCCTCAGCACTCCGAAGGCTCCAGGAAATCCCTTCTCTTACAACCTACATGCCATGCAAATCTACCTCCTTGCCCTAGGCTGAGCGGCACTGAGAAACCAAAACTGCTTCGCATTCCTTGTAGAGGGTCATACCTTAAGACCCCATATTTACAGGAGAAAGTCGACTTGCGTTCCTGCTGTAACCAAAGCCCAGTTCTTCCTCTTACAGTGCAGGGTTTTAGAAGAAGCTAAGCCCCGATAGCGAACCTAGATCGCTCCTTGGTGGAGGCCATTGGCTAGACGCAGAACTCCCTGCCAAACCAACTTTATTCAAGGAAGGGACCAGTGTGTAGCTAGAGTGTATATTTACTTGGTAGAAATCACAAGGAGGTAGGCTGCGTTTTCACTGGAAATGGGGAATTTATGGCTCAAGACTTGCTTTTCCATAATGAATGCTCCATTCTTGCTGCCTTGAAGCTACTTAAGAGTGTTTTGGACGGGTCCCTTGTCTCTATAGGCAGTGTACTGGGAAGGGAAAGAGTTTTCTCTGAATCAACAGGGTGCTTTCATAGCTTGCGTGGGAGATCTTCCTGAGAGGCTCTAGAGCTAAAAGGAAACTTGACGGGAGTCCTTTCGTCAAGGTAAAGCCTAGAATAGGGTGCCGAAGCGGAAGCTAGGAGCAGAGTCCTTGAAGCATTACCTTTAAGTTTGTTTTCTTTTAAGGTTAGTAAGCTTTCAGGACACCGAGGATCTGGCGTGGGCTCCCTATTCCCTGCAAGAACACCTAGTACCGGCAGGCTCCACTAGGCTGCTAAGAAACATCCAGGCCCGGAAAACTTTCCCAGTCACTCTGTGTATGCTGAGTGTAGGGCAACACACTGCACTCTTCCTTGGGAGACCTAGGTTTCCTCCGCACTCCAACAGCTCCAGGAAATCTGTTCTCTTCCATCCTACAGGTCATGCCAATCTGCCTCATTGCCCTAAGCTGAGCGGCACTGAGAAACCAAAACAGCTTAGCATTCCTTCTACAAAGTCATACCTTAAGACGCCATACTTACAGGAGAAAGTCGGCTTGCGTTCCTGCTGGTACCAGAGCACAGTTCTTCCTCCTACACTGCAGGGTTTTCGAAGAGGCTAAGCCCCGATAGCGTACCTAGAGCGCTCCTTTGGGGAAGCCGTTGGCCACACGCAGAACTCCGTGCCAAACCAACTTTATTAAGGAAGGGACCAGTGTGTAGCTAGAGTGTATATTTACTTGGTAGAAATCACCAGGAGGTAGGCAGCGTGTTCGCTGGAAACGGCCACCTGATGGCACAAGCCTTGCTTTCCCATTTTGAATGCACCATTCATGCTGCCTTGGAGCTACCTAAATAACAGTTTTAGGACGGGTGTCTAGTCGCAGTAGGCAGGGCTCTGGGAAGGGAACGAGTGTTCTCTAGATCAACAGGTTGCTTTCATAGCCTGGGTGGGGGCTCCTCCTGAGACGCTCTGGAGCTAAAAGGAAACTTGACGGGAGTCCTTTCCTCAAGGTAATGCCTTGAATAGCCTGCCGAAGCGGAAGCTTGGAGCAGAGTCCTTGAGGCTTAAATTTATGTCTGCTTTCTTTTAACGTTAGTAAGCATTTCAGGGCACCAGGACCTCGCATGGGCACCCTATTCCCTGCTAGAACACCGAGTTCCGGCAGGCTCCCCTGGCCTGCTAAGAAACATCCAGGCCCGGAAACCTTTCCCAGTCACTCTGTGTATGCTGAGTGTAGGGCAACACACTTCACTATTCCTTGGGAGACCTAGGTTTCCTCAGCACTGCAAAGGCTCCAGGAAATCTCTTCTCTTACAACCTACATGTCATGCAAATCTGCCTCCTTGCCCTAGGCTGAGCGGCACTGAGAAACCAAAACTGCTTTGCATTCCTTCTAGAGGGTCATACCTTAAGACCCCATATTTACAGGAGAAAGTCGGCTTGCGTTCCTGCTGTAACCAAAGCCCCGTTCTTCCTCTTACAGTGCAGGGTTTTAGAAGAAGCTAAGCCCCGATAGCGAACCTAGATCGCTCCTTGGTGGAGGCCGTTGGCTAGACGCAGAACTCCCTGCTAAACCAACTTTATTCAAGGAAGGGACCATTGTGTAGCTAGAGTGTATATTTACTTGGTAGAAATCACAAGGAGGTAGGCTGCGTGTTCACTGGAAACGGGGAATTTATGGCACAAGACTTGCTTTTCCATATTGAATGCTCCATTCTTGCTGCCTTGAAGCTACTTAAATAAGAGTGTTTTGGACGGGTCCCTTGTCTCTATAGGCAGTGTACTGGGAAGGGAAAGAGTTTTCTCTGAATCAACAGGGTGCTTTCATAGCTTGCGTGGGAGATCTTCCTGAGAGGCTCTAGAGCTAAAAGGAAACTTGACGGGAATCCTTTCGTCAAGGTAAAGCCTAGAATAGGGTGCCGAAGCGGAAGCTAGGAGCAGAGTCCTTGAAGCATTACCTTTAAGTTTGTTTTCTTTTAAGGTTAGTAAGCTTTCAGGACACCGAGGATCTCGCGTGGGCTCCCTATTCCCTGCAAGAACACCTAGTACCGGCAGGCTCCACTAGGCTGCTAAGAAACATCCAGGCCCGGAAACCTTTCCCAGTCACTCTGTGTATGCTGAGTGTAGGGCAACACACTGCACTCTTCCTTGGGAGACCTAGGTTTCCTCTGCACTCCAACAGCTCCAGGAAATCTGTTCTCTTACATCCTACAGGTCATGCCAATCTGCCTCATTGCCCTAAGCTGAGCGGCACTGAGAAACCAAAACTGCTTAGCATTCCTTCTACAAAGTCATACCTTAAGACGCCATACTTACAGGAGAAAGTCGGCTTGCGTTCCTGCTGGTACCAAAGCACAGTTCTTCCTCCTACACTGCAGGGTTTTCGAAGAGGCTAAGCCCCGATAGCGTACCTAGAGCGCTCCTTAGGGGAAGCCGTTGGCCACACGCAGAACTCCGTGCCAAACCAAATTTATTAAGGAAGGGACCAGTGTGTAGGTAGAGTGTATATTTACTTGGTAGAAATCACAAGAGGTAGGCAGCGTGTTCGCTGGAAACGGCCACCTGATGGCACAAGCCTTGCTTTCCCATTTTGAATGCACCATTCATGCTGCCTTGGAGCTACCTAAATAACAGTTTTAGGACGGGTGTCTAGTCGCAGTAGGCAGGGCTCTGGGAAGGGAACGAGTGTTCTCTAGATCAACAGGGTGCTTTCATAGCCTGGGTGGGAGCTCCTCCTGAGACGCTCTAGAGCTAAAAGGAAACTTGACGGGAGTCCTTTCGTCAAGATAAAGCCTTGAATAGCCTGCCGAAGCGGAAGCTTGGAGCAGAGTCCTTGAGGCTTAAATTTAGGTCTGCTTTCTTTTGACGTTAGTAAGCTTTTCAGGGCACCAGGACCTCGCATGGGCACCCTATTCCCTGCTAGAACACCGAGTTCCGGCAGGCTCCCCTGGCCTGCTAAGAAACATCCAGGCCCGGAAACCTTTCCCAGTCACTCTGTGTATGCTGAGTGTAGGGCAACACACTGCACTCTTCCTTGGGAGACCTAGGTTTCCTCAGCACTCCAAAGGCTCCAGGAAATCTCTTCTCTTACAACCTACATGTCATGCAAATCTGCCTCCTTGCCCTAGGCTGAGCGGCACTGAGAAACCAAAACTGCTTCGCATTCCTTCTAGAGTGTCATAACTTAAGACCCCATATTTACAGGAGAAATTCGGCTTGCGTTCCTGCTGTAACCAAAGCCCAGTTCTTCCTCTTACAGTGCAGGGTTTTAGAAGAAGCTAAGCCCCGATAGCGAACCTAGATCGCTCCTTGGTGGAGGCCGTTGGCTAGACGCAGAACTCCCTGCCAAACCAACTTTATTCAAGGAAGGGACCAGTGTGTAGCTAGAGTGTATATTTACTTAGTCGAAATCACAAGGAGGTAGGCTGCGTGTTCACTGGAAACGGGGAATTTATGGCACAAGACTTGTTTTCCATATTGAATGCTCCATTCTTGCTGCCTTGAAGCTACTTAAATAAGAATGATTTGGATGGGTCCCTTGTCTCTATAGGCAGTGTCCTGGGAAGGGAAAGAGTTTTCTCTAAATCAACAGGGTGCTTTCATAGCCTGCGTGGGAGATCCTCCTGAGAGGCTCTAGAGCTAAAAGGAAACTTGACGTGAGTCCTTTCGTCAAGGTAAAGCCTTGAATAGCCTGCCGAAGCGGAAGTTTGGAGCAGAGTCCTTGAAGCATTACCTTTAGGTTTGTTTTCTTTTAAGGTTAGTAAGCTTCCAGGACACCGAGGATCACGCGTGGGCTCCCTATTCCCTGCAAGAACACCTAGTACCGGCAGGTTCCACTAGGCTTCTAAGAAACATCCAGGCCCGGAAACCTTTCCCAGTCACTCTGTGTATGCTGAGTGTAGGGCAACAGACTGCACTCTTCCTTTGGAGACCTAGGTTTCCTCCGCACTCCAAAGGCTCCAGGAAATCTCTTCTCTTACATCCTACATGTCATGCAAATCTGCCTCATTGCCCTAGGCTGAGCGGCACTGAGAAACCAAAACTGCTTCGGATTCCTTCTAGAGGGTCATACCTTAAGACCCCATATTTACAGGAGAAAGTCGGCTTGCGTTCCTGCTGTAACCAAAGCCCCGTTCTTCGTCTTACAGTGCAGGGTTTTAGAAGAAGCTAAGCCCCGATAGCGAACCTAGATCGCTCCTTTTGGAGGCCGTTGGCTAGACGCAGAACTCCCTGCCAAACCAACTTTATTCAAGGAAGGGACCAGTGTGTAGCTAGAGTGTATATTTACTTGGTAGAAATCACAAGGAGGTAGGCTGCGTGTTCACTGGAAACGGGGAATTTATGGCACAAGGCTTGCTTTTCCATATTGAATGCTCCATTCTTGCTGCCTTGAAGCTACCTAAATAACAGTGTTTTGCACGGGTCCCTGTCACTGTAGGCAGTGTACTGGGAAGGGAAAGAGTTTTCCCTAATCAACAGGGTGCTTTCATAACCTGGGTGGGAGCTCCTCCTGAGACGCTCTAGAGCTAAAAGGAAACTTGACGGGAGTCCTTTCCTCAAGGTAAAGCCTTGAATAGCCTGCCGAAGCGGAAGCTTGGAGCAGAGTCCTTGAGGCTTAAATTTAGGTCTGCTTTCTTTTAACGTTAGTAAGCTTTTCAGGGCACCAGGACCTCGCGTGGGCACTCTATTCCCTGCTAGAACACCGAGTTCCGGCAGGCTCCCCTGGCCTGCTAAGAAACATCCAGGCCCGGAAACCTTTCCCAGTCACACTGTGTATGCTGAGTGTAGGGCAACACACTGCACTCTTCCTTGGGAGACCTAGGTTTCCTCAGCACTCCGAAGGCTCCAGGAAATCCCTTCTCTTACAACCTACATGCCATGCAAATCTGCCTCCTTGCCCTAGGCTGAGCGGCACTGAGAAACCAAAACTGCTTCGCATTCCTTGTAGAGGGTCATACCTTAAGACCCCATATTTACAGGAGAAAGTCGACTTGCGTTCCTGCTGTAACCAAAGCCCAGTTCTTCCTCTTACAGTGCAGGGTTTTAGAAGAAGCTAAGCCCCGATAGCGAACCTAGATCGCTCCTTGGTGGAGGCCATTGGCTAGACGCAGAACTCCCTGCCAAACCAACTTTATTCAAGGAAGGGACCAGTGTGTAGCTAGAGTGTATATTTACTTGGTAGAAATCACAAGGAGGTAGGCTGCGTTTTCACTGGAAATGGGGAATTTATGGCTCAAGACTTGCTTTTCCATAATGAATGCTCCATTCTTGCTGCCTTGAAGCTACTTAAATAAGAGTGTTTTGGACGGGTCCCTTGTCTCTATAGGCAGTGTACTGTGAAGGGAAAGAGTTTTCTCTGAATCAACAGGGTGCTTTCATAGCTTGCGTGGGAGATCTTCCTGAGAGGCTCTAGAGCTAAAAGGAAACTTGACGGGAGTCCTTTCGTCAAGGTAAAGCCTAGAATAGGGTGCCGAAGCGGAAGCTAGGAGCAGAGTCCTTGAAGCATTACCTTTAAGTTTGTTTTCTTTTAAGGTTAGTAAGCTTTCAGGACACCGAGGATCTCGCGTGGGCTCCCTATTCCCTGCAAGAACACCTAGTACCGGCAGGCTCCACTAGGCTGCTAAGAAACATCCAGGCCCGGAAACCTTTCCCAGTCACTCTGTGTATGCTGAGTGTAGGGCAACACACTGCACTCTTCCTTGGGAGACCTAGGTTTCCTCCGCACTCCAACAGCTCCAGGAAATCTGTTCTCTTACATCCTACAGGTCATGCCAATCTGCCTCATTGCCCTAAGCTGAGCGGCACTGAGAAACCAAAACAGCTTAGCATTCCTTCTACAAAGTCATACCTTAAGACGCCATACATACAGGAGAAAGTCGGCTTGCGTTCCTGCTGGTACCAGAGCACAGTTCTTCCTCCTACACTGCAGGGTTTTCTAAGAGGCTAAGCCCCGATAGCGTACCTAGAGCGCTCCTTTGGGGAAGCCGTTGGCCACACGCAGAACTCCGTGCCAAACCAACTTTATTAAGGAAGGGACCAGTGTGTAGGTAGAGTGTATATTTACTTGGTAGAAATCACAAGGAGGTAGGCAGCGTGTTCGCTGGAAACGGCCACCTGATGGCACAAGCCTTGCTTTCCCATTTTGAATGCACCATTCATGCTGCCTTGGAGCTACCTAAATAACAGTTTTAGGACGGGTGTCTAGTCGCAGTAGGCAGGGCTCTGGGAAGGGAACGAGTGTTCTCAAGAACAACAGGTTGCTTTCATAAACTGGGTGGGGGCTCCTCCTGAGACGCTCTGGAGCTAAAAGGAAACTTGACGGGAGTCCTTTCCTCAAGGTAATGCCTTGAATAGCCTGCCGAAGCGGAAGCTTGGAGCAGAGTCCTTGAGGCTTAAATTTAGGTCTGCTTTCTTTTAACGTTAGTAAGCATTTCAGGGCACCAGGACCTCGCATGGGCACCCTATTCCCTGCTAGAACACCAAGTTCCGGCAGGCTCCCCTGGCCTGCTAAGAAACATCCAGGCCCGGAAACCTTTCCCAGTCACTCTGTGTATGCTGAGTGTAGGGCAACACACTGCACTCTTCCTTGGGAGACCTAGGTTTCCTCAGCACTCCAAAGGCTCCAGGAAATCTCTTCTCTTACAACCTACATGTCATGCAAATCTGCCTCCTTGCCCTAGGCTGAGCGGCACTGAGAAACCAAAACTGCTTCGCATTCCTTCTAGAGGGTCATACCTTAAGACCCCAAATTTACAGGAGAAAGTCGGCTTGCGTTCCTGCTGTAACCAAAGCCCAGTTCTTCCTCTTACAGTGCAGGGTTTTAGAAGAAGCTAAGCCCCGATAGCGAACCTAGATCGCTCCTTGGTGGAGGCCGTTGGCTAGACGCAGAACTCCCTGCCAAACCAACTTTATTCAAGGAAGGGACCAGTGTGTAGCTAGAGTCTATATTTACTTGGTAGAAATCACAAGGAGGTAGGCTGCGTGTTCACTGGAAACGGGGAATTTATGGCACAAGACTTGCTTTTCCATATTGAATGCTCCATTCTTGCTGCCTTGAAGCTACTTAAATAAGAGTGTTTTGGATGGGTCCCTTGTCTCTATAGGCAGTGTACTGGGAAGGGAAAGAGTTTTCTCTAAATCAACAGGGTGCTTTCATAGCCTGCGTGGGAGATCCTCCTGAGAGGCTCTAGAGCTAAAAGGAAACTTGACGTGAGTCCTTTCGTCAAGGTAAAGCCTTGAATAGCCTGCCGAAGCGGAAGTTTGGAGCAGAGTCCTTGAAGCATTACCTTTAGGTTTGTTTTCTTTTAAGGTTAGTAAGCTTTCAGGACACCGAGGATCTCGCGTGGGCTCCCTATTCCCTGCAAGAACACCTAGTACCGGCAGGCTCCACTAGGCTGCTAAGAAACATCCAGGTCCGGAAACCTTTCCCAGTCACTCTGTGTATGCTGAGTGTAGGGCAACACACTGCACTCTTCCTTGGGAGACCTAGGTTTCCTCAGCACTCCAAAGGCTCCAGGAAATCTCTTCTCTTACAACCTACATGTCATGCAAATCTGCCTCCTTGCCCTAGGCTGAGCGGCACTGAGAAACCAAAACTGCTTCGCATTCCTTCTAGAGGGTCATACCTTAAGACCCCAAATTTACAGGAGAAAGTCGGCTTGCGTTCCTGCTGTAACCAAAGCCCAGTTCTTCCTCTTACAGTGCAGGGTTTTAGAAGAAGCTAAGCCCCGATAGCGAACCTAGATCGCTCCTTGGTGGAGGCCGTTGGCTAGACGCAGAACTCCCTGCCAAACCAACTTTATTCAAGGAAGGGACCAGTGTGTAGCTAGAGTCTATATTTACTTGGTAGAAATCAGAAGGAAGTAGGCTGCGTGTTCACTGGAAACGGGGAATTTATGGCACAAGACTTGCTTTTCCATATTGAATGCTCCATTCTTGCTGCCTTGAAGCTACTTAAATAAGAGTGTTTTGGACGGGTCCCTTGTCTCTATAGGCAGTGTACTGGGAAGGGAAAGAGTTTTCTCTGAATCAACAGGGTGCTTTCATAGCCTGCGTGGGAGATCCTCCTGAGAGGCTCTAGAGCTAAAAGGAAACTTGACGTGAGTCCTTTCGTCAAGGTAAAGCCTTGAATAGCCTGGCGAAGCGGAAGTTTGGAGCAGAGTCCTTGAAGCATTACCTTTAGGTTTGTTTTCTTTTAAGGTTAGGAAGCTTTCAGGACACCGAGGATCTCGCGTGGCCTCCCTATTCCCTGCAAGAACACCTAGTACCGGCAGACTCCACTAGGCTGCTAAGAAACATCCAGGCCCGGAAACCTTTCCCAGTCACTCTGTGTATGCTGAGTGTAGGGCAACACACTGCACTCTTCCTGGGAGACCTAGGTTTCCTCCGCACTCCAACAGCTCCAGGAAATCTGTTCTCTTACATCCTACAGGTCATGCCAATCTGCCTCATTGCCCTAAGCTGAGCGGCACTGAGAAACCAAAACTGCTTAGCATTCCTTCTACAAAGTCATACCTTAAGACGCCATACTTACAGGAGAAAGTCGGCTTGCGTTCCTGCTGGTACCAAAGCACAGTTCTTCCTCCTACACTGCAGGGTTTTCGAAGAGGCTAAGCCCCGATAGCGTACCTAGAGCGCTCCTTTGGGGAAGCCGTTGGCCACACGCAGAACTCCGTGCCAAACCAACTTTATTAAGGAAGGGACCAGTGTGTAGCTAGAGTGTATATTTACTTGGTAGAAATCACAAGGAGGTAGGCAGCGTGTTCGCTGGAAACGGCCACCTGATGGCACAAGCCTTGCTTTCCCATTTTGAATGCACCATTCATGCTGCCTTGGAGCTACCTAAATAACAGTTTTAGGACGGGTGTCTAGTCGCAGTAGGCAGGGCTCTGGGAAGGGAACGAGTGTTCTCTAGATCAACAGGGTGCTTTCATAGCCTGGGTGGGAGCTCCTCCTGAGACGCTCTAGAGCTAAAAGGAAATTGACGGGAGTCCTTTCCTCAAGGTAAAACCTTGAATAGCCTGCCGAAGCGGAAGCTTGGAGCAGAGTCCTTGAGGCTGAAATTTAGGTCTGCTTTCTTTTAACGTTAGTAAGCTTTTCAGGGCACCAGGACCTCGCGTGGGCACCCTATTCCCTGCTAGAACACCAAGTTCCGGCAGGCTCCCCTGGCCTGCTAAGAAACATCCAGGCCCGGAAAACTTTCCCAGTCACTCTGTGTATGCTGAGTGTAGGGCAACACACTGCACTCTTCCTTGGGAGACCTAGGTTTCCTCAGCACTCCAAAGGCTCCAGGAAATCTCTTCTCTTACAACCTACATGTCATGCAAATCTGCCTCCTTGCCCTAGGCTGAGCGGCACTGAGAAACCAAAACTGCTTCGCATTCCTTCTAGAGGGTCATACCTTAAGACCCCAAATTTACAGGAGAAAGTCGGCTTGCGTTCCTGCTGTAACCAAAGCCCAGTTCTTCCTCTTACAGTGCAGGGTTTTAGAAGAAGCTAAGCCCCGATAGCGAACCTAGATCGCTCCTTGGTGGAGGCCGTTGGCTAGACGCAGAACTCCCTGCCAAACCAACTTTATTCAAGGAAGGGACCAGTGTGTAGCTAGAGTCTATATTTACTTGGTAGAAATCACAAGGAGGTAGGCTGCGTGTTCACTGGAAACGGGGAATTTATGGCACAAGACTTGCTTTTCCATATTGAATGCTCCATTCTTGCTGCCTTGAAGCTACTTAAATAAGAGTGTTTTGGATGGGTCCCTTGTCTCTATAGGCAGTGTACTGGGAAGGGAAAGAGTTTTCTCTGAATCAACAGGGTGCTTTCATAGCCTGCGTGGGAGATCCTCCTGAGAGGCTCTAGAGCTAAAAGGAAACTTGACGTGAGTCCTTTCGTCAAGGTAAAGCCTTGAATAGCCTGGCGAAGCGGAAGTTTGGAGCAGAGTCCTTGAAGCATTACCTTTAGGTTTGTTTTCTTTTAAGGTTAGGAAGCTTTCAGGACACCGAGGATCTCGCGTGGCCTCCCTATTCCCTGCAAGAACACCTAGTACCGGCAGACTCCACTAGGCTGCTAAGAAACATCCAGGCCCGGAAAACTTTCCCAGTCACTCTGTGTATGCTGAGTGTAGGGCAACACACTGCACTCTTCCTGGGAGACCTAGGTTTCCTCCGCACTCCAACAGCTCCAGGAAATCTGTTCTCTTACATCCTACAGGTCATGCCAATCTGCCTCATTGCCCTAAGCTTAGCGGCACTGAGAAACCAAAACTGCTTAGCATTCCTTCTACAAAGTCATACCTTAAGACGACATACTTACAGGAGAAAGTCGGCTTGCGTTCCTGCTGGTACCAAAGCACAGTTCTTCCTCCTACACTGCAGGGTTTTCGAAGAGGCTAAGCCCCGATAGCGTACCTAGAGCGCTCCTTTGGGGAAGCCGTTGGCCACACGCAGAACTCCGTGCCAAACCAACTTTATTAAGGAAGGGACCAGTGTGTAGCTAGAGTGTATATTTACTTGGTAGAAATCACAAGGAGGTAGGCAGCGTGTTCGCTGGAAACGGCCACCTGATGGCACAAGCCTTGCTTTCCCATTTTGAATGCACCATTCATGCTGCCTTGGAGCTACCTAAATAACAGTTTTAGGACGGGTGTCTAGTCGCAGTAGGCAGGGCTCTGGGAAGGGAACGAGTGTTCTCTAGATCAACAGGGTGCTTTCATAGCCTGGGTGGGAGCTCCTCCTGAGACGCTCTAGAGCTAAAAGGAAATTGACGGGAGTCCTTTCCTCAAGGTAAAGCCTTGAATAGCCTGCCGAAGCGGAAGCTTGGAGCAGAGTCCTTGAGGCTTAAATTTAGGTCTGCTTTCTTTTAACGTTAGTAAGCTTTTCAGGGCACCAGGACCTCGCGTGGGCACCCTATTCCCTGCTAGAACACCAAGTTCCGGCAGGCTCCCCTGGCCTGCTAAGAAACATCCAGGCCCGGAAACCTTTCCCAGTCACTCTGTGTATGCTGAGTGTAGGGCAACACACTGCACTCTTCCTTGGGAGACCTAGGTTTCCTCAGCACTCCAAAGGCTCCAGGAAATCTCTTCTCTTACAACCTACATGTCATGCAAATCTGCCTCCTTGCCCTAGGCTGAGCGGCACTGAGAAACCAAAACTGCTTCGCATTCCTTCTAGAGGGTCATACCTTAAGACCCCAAATTTACAGGAGAAAGTCGGCTTGCGTTCCTGCTGTAACCAAAGCCCAGTTCTTCCTCTTACAGTGCAGGGTTTTAGAAGAAGCTAAACCCCGATAGCGAACCTAGATCACTCCTTGGTGGAGGCCGTTGGCTAGACGCAGAACTCCCTGCCAAACCAACTTTATTCAAGGAAGGGACCAGTGTGTAGCTAGAGTGTATATTTACTTGGTAGAAATCACAAGGAGGTAGGCTGCGTGTTCACTGGAAACGGGGAATTTATGGCACAAGACTTGCTTTTCCATATTGAATGCTCCATTCTTGCTGCCTTGAAGCTACTTAAATAAGAGTGTTTTGGATGGGTCCCTTGTCTCTATAGGCAGTGTACTGGGAAGGGAAAGAGTTTTCTCTAAATCAACAGGGTGCTTTCATAGCCTGCGTGGGAGATCCTCCTGAGAGGCTCTAGAGCTAAAAGGAAACTTGACGTGAGTCCTTTCGTCAAGGTAAAGCCTTGAATAGCCTGCCGAAGCGGAAGTTTGGAGCAGAGTCCTTGAAGCATTACCTTTAGGTTTGTTTTCTTTTAAGGTTAGTAAGCTTTCAGGACACCGAGGATCTCGCGTGGGCTCCCTATTCCCTGCAAGAACACCTAGTACCGGCAGGCTCCACTAGGCTGCTAAGAAACATCCAGGCCCGGAAACCTTTCCCAGTCACTCTGTGTATGCTGAGTGTAGGGCAACACACTGCACTCTTCCTTGGGAGACCTAGGTTTCCTCTGCACTCCAAAGGCTCCAGGAAATCTCTTCTCTTACATCCTACATGTCATGCAAATCTGCCTCATTGCCCTAGGCTGAGCGGCACTGAGAAACCAAAACTGCTTCGCATTCCTTATAGAGGGTCATACGTTAAGACCCCATAATTACAGGAGAATGTCGGCTTGCGTTCCTGCTGTAACCAAAGCCCAGTTCTTCCTCTTACAGTGCAGGGTTTTAGAAGAAGCTAAGCCCCGATAGCGAACCTAGATCGCTCCTTGGTGGAGGCCGTTGGCTAGACGCAGAACTCCCTGCCAAACCAACTTTATTCAAGGAAGGGACCAGTGTGTAGCTAGAGTCTATATTTACTTGGTAGAAATCACAAGGAGGTAGGCTGCGTGTTCACTGGAAACGGGGAATTTATGGCACAAGACTTGCTTCTCCATATTGAATGCTCCATTCTTGCTGCCTTGAAGCTACTTAAATAAGAGTGTTTTGGACGGGTCCCTTGTCTCTATAGGCAGTGTACTGGGAAGGGAAAGAGTTTTCTCTGAATCAACAGGGTGCTTTCATAGCCTGCGTGGGAGATCCTCCTGAGAGGCTCTAGAGCTAAAAGGAAACTTGACGTGAGTCCTTTCGTCAAGGTAAAGCCTTGAATAGCCTGGCGAACCGGAAGTTTGGAGCAGAGTCCTTGAAGCATTACCTTTAGGTTTGTTTTCTTTTAAGGTTAGGAAGCTTTCAGGACACCGAGGATCTCGCGTGGCCTCCCTATTCCCTGCAAGAACACCTAGTACCTGCAGACTCCACAAGGCTGCTAAGAAACATCCAGGCCCGGAAAACTTTCCCAGTCACTCTGTGTATGCTGAGTGTAGGGCAACACACTGCACTCTTCCTGGGAGACCTAGGTTTCCTCCGCACTCCAACAGCTCCAGGAAATCTGTTCTCTTACATCCTACAGGTCATGCCAATCTGCCTCATTGCCCTAAGCTGAGCGGCACTGAGAAACCAAAACTGCTTAGCATTCCTTCTACAAAGTCATACCTTAAGACGCCATACTTACAGGAGAAAGTCGGCTTGCGTTCCTGCTGGTACCAAAGCACAGTTCTTCCTCCTACACTGCAGGGTTTTCGAAGAGGCTAAGCCCCGATAGCGTACCTAGAGCGCTCCTTTGGGGAAGCCGTTGGCCACACGCAGAACTCCGTGCCAAACCAACTTTATTAAGGAAGGGACCAGTGTGTAGCTAGAGTGTATATTTACTTGGTAGAAATCACAAGGAGGTAGGCAGCGTGTTCGCTGGAAACGGCCACCTGATGGCACAAGCCTTGCTTTCCCATTTTGAATGCACCATTCATGCTGCCTTGGAGCTACCTAAATAACAGTTTTAGGACGGGTGTCTAGTCGCAGTAGGCAGGGCTCTGGGAAGGGAACGAGTGTTCTCTAGATCAACAGGGTGCTTTCAAAGCCTGGGTGGGAGCTCCTCCTGAGACGCTCTAGAGCTAAAAGGAAATTGACGGGACTCCTTTCCTCAAGGTAAAGCCTTGAATAGCCTGCCGAAGCGGAAGCTTGGAGCAGAGTCCTTGAGGCTTAAATTTAGGTCTGCTTTCTTTTAACGTTAGTAAGCTTTTCAGGGCACCAGGACCTCGCGTGGGCACCCTATTCCCTGCTAGAACACCAAGTTCCGGCAGGCTCCCCTGGCCTGCTGAGAAACATCCAGGCCCGGAAACCTTTCCCAGTCACTCTGTGTATGCTGAGTGCAGGGCAACACACTGCACTCTTCCTTGGGAGACCTAGGTTTCCTCAGCACTCCAAAGGCTCCAGGAAATCTCTTCTCTTACAACCTACATGTCATGCAAATCTGCCTCCTTGCCCTAGGCTGAGCGGCACTGAGAAACCAAAACTGCTTCGCATTCCTTCTAGAGGGTCATACCTTAAGACCCCAAATTTACAGGAGAAAGTCGGCTTGCGTTCCTGCTGTAACCAAAGCCCAGTTCTTCCTCTTACAGTGCAGGGTTTTAGAAGAAGCTAAGCCCCGATAGCGAACCTAGATCGCTCCTTGGTGGAGGCCGTTGGCTAGACGCAGAACTCCCTGCCAAACCAACTTTATTCAAGGAAGGGACCAGTGTGTAGCTAGAGTCTATATTTACTTGGTAGAAATCACAAGGAGGTAGGCTGCGTGTTCACTGGAAACGGGGAATTTATGGCACAAGACTTGCTTTTCCATATTGAATGCTCCATTCTTGCTGCCTTGAAGCTACTTAAATAAGAGTGTTTTGGACGGGTCCCTTGTCTCTATAGGCAGTGTACTGGGAAGGGAAAGAGTTTTCTCTGAATCAACAGGGTGCTTTCATAGCCTGCGTGGGAGATCCTCCTGAGAGGCTCTAGAGCTAAAAGGAAACTTGACGTGAGTCCTTTCGTCAAGGTAAAGCCTTGAATAGCCTGGCGAAGCGGAAGTTTGGAGCAGAGTCCTTGAAGCATTACCTTTAGGTTTGTTTTCTTTTAAGGTTAGGAAGCTTTCAGGACACCGAGGATCTCGCGTGGCCTCCCTATTCCCTGCAAGAACACCTAGTACCGGCAGACTCCACTAGGCTGCTAAGAAACATCCAGGCCCGGAAACCTTTCCCAGTCACTCTGTGTATGCTGAGTGTAGGGCAACACACTGCACTCTTCCTGGGAGACCTAGGTTTCCTCCGCACTCCAACAGCTCCAGGAAATCTGTTCTCTTACATCCTACAGGTCATGCCAATCTGCCTCATTGCCCTAAGCTGAGCGGCACTGAGAAACCAAAACTGCTTAGCATTCCTTCTACAAAGTCATACCTTAAGACGCCATACTTACAGGAGAAAGTCGGCTTGCGTTCCTGCTGGTACCAAAGCACAGTTCTTCCTCCTACACTGCAGGGTTTTCGAAGAGGCTAAGCCCCGATAGCGTACCTAGAGCGCTCCTTTGGGGAAGCCGTTGGCCACACGCAGAACTCCGTGCCAAACCAACTTTATTAAGGAAGGGACCAGTGTGTAGCTAGAGTGTATATTTACTTGGTAGAAATCACAAGGAGGTAGGCAGCGTGTTCGCTGGAAACGGCCACCTGATGGCACAAGCCTTGCTTTCCCATTTTGAATGCACCATTCATGCTGCCTTGGAGCTACCTAAATAACAGTTTTAGGACGGGTGTCTAGTCGCAGTAGGCAGGGCTCTGGGAAGGGAACGAGTGTTCTCTAGATCAACAGGGTGCTTTCATAGCCTGCGTGGGAGCTCCTCCTGAGACGCTCTAGAGCTAAAAGGAAATTGACGGGAGTCCTTTCCTCAAGGTAAAGCCTTGAATAGCCTGCCGAAGCGGAAGCTTGGAGCAGAGTCCTTGAGGCTTAAATTTAGGTCTGCTTTCTTTTAACGTTAGTAAGCTTTTCAGGGCACCAGGACCTCGCGTGGGCACCCTATTCCCTGCTAGAACACCAAGTTCCGGCAGGCTCCCCTGGCCTGCTAAGAAACATCCAGGCCCGGAAACCTTTCCCAGTCACTCTGTGTATGCTGAGTGTAGGGCAACACACTGCACTCTTCCTTGGGAGACCTAGGTTTCCTCAGCACTCCAAAGGCTCCAGGAAATCTCTTCTCTTACAACCTACATGTCATGCAAATCTGCCTCCTTGCCCTAGGCTGAGCGGCACTGAGAAACCAAAACTGCTTCGCATTCCTTCTAGAGGGTCATACCTTAAGACCCCAAATTTACAGGAGAAAGTCGGCTTGCGTTCCTGCTGTAACCAAAGCCCAGTTCTTCCTCTTACAGTGCAGGGTTTTAGAAGAAGCTAAGCCCCGATAGCGAACCTAGATCGCTCCTTGGTGGAGGCCGTTGGCTAGACGCAGAAATCCCTGCCAAACCAACTTTATTCAAGGAAGGGACCAGTGTGTAGCTAGAGTCTATATTTACTTGGTAGAAATCACAAGGAGGTAGGCTGCGTGTTCACTGGAAACGGGGAATTTATGGCACAAGACTTGCTTTTCCATATTGAATGCTCCATTCTTGCTGCCTTGAAGCTACTTAAATAAGAGTGTTTTGGACGGGTCCCTTGTCTCTATAGGCAGTGTACTGGGAAGGGAAAGAGTTTTCTCTGAATCAACAGGGTGCTTTCATAGCCTGCGTGGGAGATCCTCCTGAGAGGCTCTAGAGCTAAAAGGAAACTTGACGTGAGTCCTTTCGTCAAGGTAAAGCCTTGAATAGCCTGGCGAAGCGGAAGTTTGGAGCAGAGTCCTTGAAGCATTACCTTTAGGTTTGTTTTCTTTTAAGGTTAGGAAGCTTTCAGGACACCGAGGATCTCGCGTGGCCTCCCTATTCCCTGCAAGAACACCTAGTACCGGCAGACTCCACTAGGCTGCTAAGAAACATCCAGGCCCGGAAACCTTTCCCAGTCACTCTGTGTATGCTGAGTGTAGGGCAACACACTGCACTCTTCCTGGGAGACCTAGGTTTCCTCCGCACTCCAACAGCTCCAGGAAATCTGTTCTCTTACATCCTACAGGTCATGCCAATCTGCCTCATTGCCCTAAGCTGAGCGGCACTGAGAAACCAAAACTGCTTAGCATTCCTTCTACAAAGTCATACCTTAAGACGCCATACTTACAGGAGAAAGTCGGCTTGCGTTCCTGCTGGTACCAAAGCACAGTTCTTCCTCCTACACTGCAGGGTTTTCGAAGAGGCTAAGCCCCGATAGCGTACCTAGAGCGCTCCTTTGGGGAAGCCGTTGGCCACACGCAGAACTCCGTGCCAAACCAACTTTATTAAGGAAGGGACCAGTGTGTAGCTAGAGTGTATATTTACTTGGTAGAAATCACAAGGAGGTAGGCAGCGTGTTCGCTGGAAACGGCCACCTGATGGCACAAGCCTTGCTTTCCCATTTTGAATGCACCATTCATGCTGCCTTGGAGCTACCTAAATAACAGTTTTAGGACGGGTGTCTAGTCGCAGTAGGCAGGGCTCTGGGAAGGGAACGAGTGTTCTCTAGATCAACAGGGTGCTTTCAAAGCCTGGGTGGGAGCTCCTCCTGAGACGCTCTAGAGCTAAAAGGAAATTGACGGGACTCCTTTCCTCAAGGTAAAGCCTTGAATAGCCTGCCGAAGCGGAAGCTTGGAGCAGAGTCCTTGAGGCTTAAATTTAGGTCTGCTTTCTTTTAACGTTAGTAAGCTTTTCAGGGCACCAGGACCTCGCGTGGGCACCCTATTCCCTGCTAGAACACCAAGTTCCGGCAGGCTCCCCTGGCCTGCTGAGAAACATCCAGGCCCGGAAACCTTTCCCAGTCACTCTGTGTATGCTGAGTGCAGGGCAACACACTGCACTCTTCCTTGGGAGACCTAGGTTTCCTCAGCACTCCAAAGGCTCCAGGAAATCTCTTCTCTTACAACCTACATGTCATGCAAATCTGCCTCCTTGCCCTAGGCTGAGCGGCACTGAGAAACCAAAACTGCTTCGCATTCCTTCTAGAGGGTCATACCTTAAGACCCCAAATTTACAGGAGAAAGTCGGCTTGCGTTCCTGCTGTAACCAAAGCCCAGTTCTTCCTCTTACAGTGCAGGGTTTTAGAAGAAGCTAAGCCCCGATAGCGAACCTAGATCGCTCCTTGGTGGAGGCCGTTGGCTAGACGCAGAACTCCCTGCCAAACCAACTTTATTCAAGGAAGGGACCAGTGTGTAGCTAGAGTGTATATTTACTTGGTAGAAATCACAAGGAGGTAGGCTGCGTGTTCACTGGAAACGGGGAATTTATGGCACAAGACTTGCTTTTCCATATTGAATGCTCCATTCTTGCTGCCTTGAAGCTACTTAAATAAGAGTGTTTTGGACGGGTCCCTTGTCTCTATAGGCAGTGTACTGGGAAGGGAAAGAGTTTTCTCTGAATCAACAGGGTGCTTTCATAGCCTGCGTGGGAGATCCTCCTGAGAGGCTCTAGAGCTAAAAGGAAACTTGACGTGAGTCCTTTCGTCAAGGTAAAGCCTTGAATAGCCTGGCGAAGCGGAAGTTTGGAGCAGAGTCCTTGAAGCATTACCTTTAGGTTTGTTTTCTTTTAAGGTTAGGAAGCTTTCAGGACACCGAGGATCTCGCGTGGCCTCCCTATTCCCTGCAAGAACACCTAGTACCGGCAGACTCCACTAGGCTGCTAAGAAACATCCAGGCCCGGAAACCTTTCCCAGTCACTCTGTGTATGCTGAGTGTAGGGCAACACACTGCACTCTTCCTGGGAGACCTAGGTTTCCTCCGCACTCCAACAGCTCCAGGAAATCTGTTCTCTTACATCCTACAGGTCATGCCAATCTGCCTCATTGCCCTAAGCTGAGCGGCACTGAGAAACCAAAACTGCTTAGCATTCCTTCTACAAAGTCATACCTTAAGACGCCATACTTACAGGAGAAAGTCGGCTTGCGTTCCTGCTGGTACCAAAGCACAGTTCTTCCTCCTACACTGCAGGGTTTTCGAAGAGGCTAAGCCCCGATAGCGTACCTAGAGCGCTCCTTTGGGGAAGCCGTTGGCCACACGCAGAACTCCGTGCCAAACCAACTTTATTAAGGAAGGGACCAGTGTGTAGCTAGAGTGTATATTTACTTGGTAGAAATCACAAGGAGGTAGGCAGCGTGTTCGCTGGAAACGGCCACCTGATGGCACAAGCCTTGCTTTCCCATTTTGAATGCACCATTCATGCTGCCTTGGAGCTACCTAAATAACAGTTTTAGGACGGGTGTCTAGTCGCAGTAGGCAGGGCTCTGGGAAGGGAACGAGTGTTCTCTAGATCAACAGGGTGCTTTCATAGCCTGGGTGGGAGCTCCTCCTGAGACGCTCTAGAGCTAAAAGGAAATTGACGGGAGTCCTTTCCTCAAGGTAAAGCCTTGAATAGCCTGCCGAAGCGGAAGCTTGGAGCAGAGTCCTTGAGGCTTAAATTTAGGTCTGCTTTCTTTTAACGTTAGTAAGCTTTTCAGGGCACCAGGACCTCGCGTGGGCACCCTATTCCCTGCTAGAACACCAAGTTCCGGCAGGCTCCCCTGGCCTGCTAAGAAACATCCAGGCCCGGAAACCTTTCCCAGTCACTCTGTGTATGCTGAGTGTAGGGCAACACACTGCACTCTTCCTTGGGAGACCTAGGTTTCCTCAGCACTCCAAAGGCTCCAGGAAATCTCTTCTCTTACAACCTACATGTCATGCAAATCTGCCTCCTTGCCCTAGGCTGAGCGGCACTGAGAAACCAAAACTGCTTCGCATTCCTTCTAGAGGGTCATACCTTAAGACCCCAAATTTACAGGAGAAAGTCGGCTTGCGTTCCTGCTGTAACCAAAGCCCAGTTCTTCCTCTTACAGTGCAGGGTTTTAGAAGAAGCTAAGCCCCGATAGCGAACCTAGATCGCTCCTTGGTGGAGGCCGTTGGCTAGACGCAGAACTCCCTGCCAAACCAACTTTATTCAAGGAAGGGACCAGTGTGTAGCTAGAGTGTATATTTACTTGGTAGAAATCACAAGGAGGTAGGCTGCGTGTTCACTGGAAACGGGGAATTTATGGCACAAGACTTGCTTTTCCATATTGAATGCTCCATTCTTGCTGCCTTGAAGCTACTTAAATAAGAGTGTTTTGGACGGGTCCCTTGTCTCTATAGGCAGTGTACTGGGAAGGGAAAGAGTTTTCTCTGAATCAACAGGGTGCTTTCATAGCCTGCGTGGGAGATCCTCCTGAGAGGCTCTAGAGCTAAAAGGAAACTTGACGTGAGTCCTTTCGTCAAGGTAAAGCCTTGAATAGCCTGGCGAAGCGGAAGTTTGGAGCAGAGTCCTTGAAGCATTACCTTTAGGTTTGTTTTCTTTTAAGGTTAGGAAGCTTTCAGGACACCGAGGATCTCGCGTGGCCTCCCTATTCCCTGCAAGAACACCTAATACCGGCAGACTCCACTAGGCTGCTAAGAAACATCCAGGCCCGGAAACCTTTCCCAGTCACTCTGTGTATGCTGAGTGTAGGGCAACACACTGCACTCTTCCTGGGAGACCTAGGTTTCCTCCGCACTCCAACAGCTCCAGGAAATCTGTTCTCTTACATCCTACAGGTCATGCCAATCTGCCTCATTGCCCTAAGCTGAGCGGCACTGAGAAACCAAAACTGCTTAGCATTCCTTCTACAAAGTCATACCTTAAGACGCCATACTTACAGGAGAAAGTCGGCTTGCGTTCCTGCTGGTACCAAAGCACAGTTCTTCCTCCTACACTGCAGGGTTTTCGAAGAGGCTAAGCCCCGATAGCGTACCTAGAGCGCTCCTTTGGGGAAGCCGTTGGCCACACGCAGAACTCCGTGCCAAACCAACTTTATTAAGGAAGGGACCAGTGTGTAGCTAGAGTGTATATTTACTTGGTAGAAATCACAAGGAGGTAGGCAGCGTGTTCGCTGGAAACGGCCACCTGATGGCACAAGCCTTGCTTTCCCATTTTGAATGCACCATTCATGCTGCCTTGGAGCTACCTAAATAACAGTTTTAGGACGGGTGTCTAGTCGCAGTAGGCAGGGCTCTGGGAAGGGAACGAGTGTTCTCTAGATCAACAGGGTGCTTTCAAAGCCTGGGTGGGAGCTCCTCCTGAGACGCTCTAGAGCTAAAAGGAAATTGACGGGACTCCTTTCCTCAAGGTAAAGCCTTGAATAGCCTGCCGAAGCGGAAGCTTGGAGCAGAGTCCTTGAGGCTTAAATTTAGGTCTGCTTTCTTTTAACGTTAGTAAGCTTTTCAGGGCACCAGGACCTCGCGTGGGCACCCTATTCCCTGCTAGAACACCAAGTTCCGGCAGGCTCCCCTGGCCTGCTGAGAAACATCCAGGCCCGGAAACCTTTCCCAGTCACTCTGTGTATGCTGAGTGCAGGGCAACACACTGCACTCTTCCTTGGGAGACCTAGGTTTCCTCAGCACTCCAAAGGCTCCAGGAAATCTCTTCTCTTACAACCTACATGTCATGCAAATCTGCCTCCTTGCCCTAGGCTGAGCGGCACTGAGAAACCAAAACTGCTTCGCATTCCTTCTAGAGGGTCATACCTTAAGACCCCAAATTTACAGGAGAAAGTCGGCTTGCGTTCCTGCTGTAACCAAAGCCCAGTTCTTCCTCTTACAGTGCAGGGTTTTAGAAGAAGCTAAGCCCCGATAGCGAACCTAGATCGCTCCTTGGTGGAGGCCGTTGGCTAGACGCAGAACTCCCTGCCAAACCAACTTTATTCAAGGAAGGGACCAGTGTGTAGCTAGAGTGTATATTTACTTGGTAGAAATCACAAGGAGGTAGGCTGCGTGTTCACTGGAAACGGGGAATTTATGGCACAAGACTTGCTTTTCCATATTGAATGCTCCATTCTTGCTGCCTTGAAGCTACTTAAATAAGAGTGTTTTGGACGGGTCCCTTGTCTCTATAGGCAGTGTACTGGGAAGGGAAAGAGTTTTCTCTGAATCAACAGGGTGCTTTCATAGCCTGCGTGGGAGATCCTCCTGAGAGGCTCTAGAGCTAAAAGGAAACTTGACGTGAGTCCTTTCGTCAAGGTAAAGCCTTGAATAGCCTGGCGAAGCGGAAGTTTGGAGCAGAGTCCTTGAAGCATTACCTTTAGGTTTGTTTTCTTTTAAGGTTAGGAAGCTTTCAGGACACCGAGGATCTCGCGTGGCCTCCCTATTCCCTGCAAGAACACCTAGTACCGGCAGACTCCACTAGGCTGCTAAGAAACATCCAGGCCCGGAAACCTTTCCCAGTCACTCTGTGTATGCTGAGTGTAGGGCAACACACTGCACTCTTCCTGGGAGACCTAGGTTTCCTCCGCACTCCAACAGCTCCAGGAAATCTGTTCTCTTACATCCTACAGGTCATGCCAATCTGCCTCATTGCCCTAAGCTGAGCGGCACTGAGAAACCAAAACTGCTTAGCATTCCTTCTACAAAGTCATACCTTAAGACGCCATACTTACAGGAGAAAGTCGGCTTGCGTTCCTGCTGGTACCAAAGCACAGTTCTTCCTCCTACACTGCAGGGTTTTCGAAGAGGCTAAGCCCCGATAGCGTACCTAGAGCGCTCCTTTGGGGAAGCCGTTGGCCACACGCAGAACTCCGTGCCAAACCAACTTTATTAAGGAAGGGACCAGTGTGTAGCTAGAGTGTATATTTACTTGGTAGAAATCACAAGGAGGTAGGCAGCGTGTTCGCTGGAAACGGCCACCTGATGGCACAAGCCTTGCTTTCCCATTTTGAATGCACCATTCATGCTGCCTTGGAGCTACCTAAATAACAGTTTTAGGACGGGTGTCTAGTCGCAGTAGGCAGGGCTCTGGGAAGGGAACGAGTGTTCTCTAGATCAACAGGGTGCTTTCATAGCCTGGGTGGGAGCTCCTCCTGAGACGCTCTAGAGCTAAAAGGAAATTGACGGGAGTCCTTTCCTCAAGGTAAAGCCTTGAATAGCCTGCCGAAGCGGAAGCTTGGAGCAGAGTCCTTGAGGCTTAAATTTAGGTCTGCTTTCTTTTAACGTTAGTAAGCTTTTCAGGGCACCAGGACCTCGCGTGGGCACCCTATTCCCTGCTAGAACACCAAGTTCCGGCAGGCTCCCCTGGCCTGCTAAGAAACATCCAGGCCCGGAAACCTTTCCCAGTCACTCTGTGTATGCTGAGTGTAGGGCAACACACTGCACTCTTCCTTGGGAGACCTAGGTTTCCTCAGCACTCCAAAGGCTCCAGGAAATCTCTTCTCTTACAACCTACATGTCATGCAAATCTGCCTCCTTGCCCTAGGCTGAGCGGCACTGAGAAACCAAAACTGCTTCGCATTCCTTCTAGAGGGTCATACCTTAAGACCCCAAATTTACAGGAGAAAGTCGGCTTGCGTTCCTGCTGTAACCAAAGCCCAGTTCTTCCTCTTACAGTGCAGGGTTTTAGAAGAAGCTAAGCCCCGATAGCGAACCTAGATCGCTCCTTGGTGGAGGCCGTTGGCTAGACGCAGAACTCCCTGCCAAACCAACTTTATTCAAGGAAGGGACCAGTGTGTAGCTAGAGTGTATATTTACTTGGTAGAAATCACAAGGAGGTAGGCTGCGTGTTCACTGGAAACGGGGAATTTATGGCACAAGACTTGCTTTTCCATATTGAATGCTCCATTCTTGCTGCCTTGAAGCTACTTAAATAAGAGTGTTTTGGACGGGTCCCTTGTCTCTATAGGCAGTGTACTGGGAAGGGAAAGAGTTTTCTCTGAATCAACAGGGTGCTTTCATAGCCTGCGTGGGAGATCCTCCTGAGAGGCTCTAGAGCTACAAGGAAACTTGACGTGAGTCCTTTCGTCAAGGTAAAGCCTTGAATAGCCTGGCGAAGCGGAAGTTTGGAGCAGAGTCCTTGAAGCATTACCTTTAGGTTTGTTTTCTTTTAAGGTTAGGAAGCTTTCAGGACACCGAGGATCTCGCGTGGCCTCCCTATTCCCTGCAAGAACACCTAGTACCGGCAGACTCCACTAGGCTGCTAAGAAACATCCAGGCCCGGAAACCTTTCCCAGTCACTCTGTGTATGCTGAGTGTAGGGCAACACACTGCACTCTTCCTGGGAGACCTAGGTTTCCTCCGCACTCCAACAGCTCCAGGAAATCTGTTCTCTTACATCCTACAGGTCATGCCAATCTGCCTCATTGCCCTAAGCTGAGCGGCACTGAGAAACCAAAACTGCTTAGCATTCCTTCTACAAAGTCATACCTTAAGACGCCATACTTACAGGAGAAAGTCGGCTTGCGTTCCTGCTGGTACCAAAGCACAGTTCTTCCTCCTACACTGCAGGGTTTTCGAAGAGGCTAAGCCCCGATAGCGTACCTAGAGCGCTCCTTTGGGGAAGCCGTTGGCCACACGCAGAACTCCGTGCCAAACCAACTTTATTAAGGAAGGGACCAGTGTGTAGCTAGAGTGTATATTTACTTGGTAGAAATCACAAGGAGGTAGGCAGCGTGTTCGCTGGAAACGGCCACCTGATGGCACAAGCCTTGCTTTCCCATTTTGAATGCACCATTCATGCTGCCTTGGAGCTACCTAAATAACAGTTTTAGGACGGGTGTCTAGTCGCAGTAGGCAGGGCTCTGGGAAGGGAACGAGTGTTCTCTAGATCAACAGGGTGCTTTCATAGCCTGGGTGGGAGCTCCTCCTGAGACGCTCTAGAGCTAAAAGGAAATTGACGGGAGTCCTTTCCTCAAGGTAAAGCCTTGAATAGCCTGCCGAAGCGGAAGCTTGGAGCAGAGTCCTTGAGGCTTAAATTTAGGTCTGCTTTCTTTTAACGTTAGTAAGCTTTTCAGGGCACCAGGACCTCGCGTGGGCACCCTATTCCCTGCTAGAACACCAAGTTCCGGCAGGCTCCCCTGGCCTGCTAAGAAACATCCAGGCCCGGAAACCTTTCCCAGTCACTCTGTGTATGCTGAGTGTAGGGCAACACACTGCACTCTTCCTTGGGAGACCTAGGTTTCCTCAGCACTCCAAAGGCTCCAGGAAATCTCTTCTCTTACAACCTACATGTCATGCAAATCTGCCTCCTTGCCCTAGGCTGAGCGGCACTGAGAAACCAAAACTGCTTCGCATTCCTTCTAGAGGGTCATACCTTAAGACCCCAAATTTACAGGAGAAAGTCGGCTTGCGTTCCTGCTGTAACCAAAGCCCAGTTCTTCCTCTTACAGTGCAGGGTTTTAGAAGAAGCTAAGCCCCGATAGCGAACCTAGATCGCTCCTTGGTGGAGGCCGTTGGCTAGACGCAGAACTCCCTGCCAAACCAACTTTATTCAAGGAAGGGACCAGTGTGTAGCTAGAGTGTATATTTACTTGGTAGAAATCACAAGGAGGTAGGCTGCGTGTTCACTGGAAACGGGGAATTTATGGCACAAGACTTGCTTTTCCATATTGAATGCTCCATTCTTGCTGCCTTGAAGCTACTTAAATAAGAGTGTTTTGGACGGGTCCCTTGTCTCTATAGGCAGTGTACTGGGAAGGGAAAGAGTTTTCTCTGAATCAACAGGGTGCTTTCATAGCCTGCGTGGGAGATCCTCCTGAGAGGCTCTAGAGCTACAAGGAAACTTGACGTGAGTCCTTTCGTCAAGGTAAAGCCTTGAATAGCCTGGCGAAGCGGAAGTTTGGAGCAGAGTCCTTGAAGCATTACCTTTAGGTTTGTTTTCTTTTAAGGTTAGGAAGCTTTCAGGACACCGAGGATCTCGCGTGGCCTCCCTATTCCCTGCAAGAACACCTAGTACCGGCAGACTCCACTAGGCTGCTAAGAAACATCCAGGCCCGGAAACCTTTCCCAGTCACTCTGTGTATGCTGAGTGTAGGGCAACACACTGCACTCTTCCTGGGAGACCTAGGTTTCCTCCGCACTCCAACAGCTCCAGGAAATCTGTTCTCTTACATCCTACAGGTCATGCCAATCTGCCTCATTGCCCTAAGCTGAGCGGCACTGAGAAACCAAAACTGCTTAGCATTCCTTCTACAAAGTCATACCTTAAGACGCCATACTTACAGGAGAAAGTCGGCTTGCGTTCCTGCTGGTACCAAAGCACAGTTCTTCCTCCTACACTGCAGGGTTTTCGAAGAGGCTAAGCCCCGATAGCGTACCTAGAGCGCTCCTTTGGGGAAGCCGTTGGCCACACGCAGAACTCCGTGCCAAACCAACTTTATTAAGGAAGGGACCAGTGTGTAGCTAGAGTGTATATTTACTTGGTAGAAATCACAAGGAGGTAGGCAGCGTGTTCACTGGAAACGGCCACCTGATGGCACAAGCCTTGCTTTCCCATTTTGAATGCACCATTCATGCTGCCTTGGAGCTACCTAAATAACAGTTTTAGGACGGGTGTCTAGTCGCAGTAGGCAGGGCTCTGGGAAGGGAACGAGTGTTCTCTAGATCAACAGGGTGCTTTCATAGCCTGGGTGGGAGCTCCTCCTGAGACGCTCTAGAGCTAAAAGGAAATTGACGGGAGTCCTTTCCTCAAGGTAAAGCCTTGAATAGCCTGCCGAAGCGGAAGCTTGGAGCAGAGTCCTTGAGGCTTAAGTTTAGGTCTGCTTTCTTTTAACGTTAGTAAGCTTTTCAGGGCACCAGGACCTCGCGTGGGCACCCTATTCCCTGCTAGAACACCAAGTTCCGGCAGGCTCCCCTGGCCTGCTAAGAAACATCCAGGCCCGGAAACCTTTCCCAGTCACTCTGTGTATGCTGAGTGTAGGGCAACACACTGCACTCTTCCTTGGGAGACCTAGGTTTCCTCAGCACTCCAAAGGCTCCAGGAAATCTCTTCTCTTACAACCTACATGTCATGCAAATCTGCCTCCTTGCCCTAGGCTGAGCGGCACTGAGAAACCAAAACTGCTTCGCATTCCTTCTAGAGGGTCATACCTTAAGACCCCAAATTTACAGGAGAAAGTCGGCTTGCGTTCCTGCTGTAACCAAAGCCCAGTTCTTCCTCTTACAGTGCAGGGTTTTAGAAGAAGCTAAGCCCCGATAGCGAACCTAGATCGCTCCTTGGTGGAGGCCGTTGGCTAGACGCAGAACTCCCTGCCAAACCAACTTTATTCAAGGAAGGGACCAGTGTGTAGCTAGAGTGTATATTTACTTGGTAGAAATCACAAGGAGGTAGGCTGCGTGTTCACTGGAAACGGGGAATTTATGGCACAAGACTTGCTTTTCCATATTGAATGCTCCATTCTTGCTGCCTTGAAGCTACTTAAATAAGAGTGTTTTGGATGGGTCCCTTGTCTCTATAGGCAGTGTACTGGGAAGGGAAAGAGTTTTCTCTAAATCAACAGGGTGCTTTCATAGCCTGCGTGGGAGATCCTCCTGAGAGGCTCTAGAGCTAAAAGGAAACTTGACGTGAGTCCTTTCGTCAAGGTAAAGCCTTGAATAGCCTGACGAAGCGGAAGTTTGGAGCAGAGTCCTTGAAGCATTACCTTTAGGTTTGTTTTCTTTTAAGGTTAGTAAGCTTTCAGGACACCGAGGATCTCGCGTGGGCTCCCTATTCCCTGCAAGAACACCTAGTACCGGAAGGCTCCACTAGGCTGCTAAGAAACATCCAGGCCCGGAAACCTTTCCCAGTCACTCTGTGTATGCTGAGTGTAGGGCAACACACTGCACTCTTCCTTGGGAGACCTAGGTTTCCTCTGCACTCCAAAGGCTCCAGGAAATCTCTTCTCTTACATCCTACATGTCATGCAAATCTGCCTCATTGCCCTAGGCTGAGCGGCACTGAGAAACCAAAACTGCTTCGGATTCCTTCTAGAGGGTCATACGTTAAGACCCCATAATTACAGGAGAATGTCGGCTTGCGTTCCTGCTGTAACCAAAGCCCAGTTCTTCCTCTTACAGTGCAGGGTTTTAGAAGAAGCTAAGCCCCGATAGCGAACCTAGATCGCTCCTTGGTGGAGGCCGTTGGCTAGACGCAGAAATCCCTGCCAAACCAACTTTATTCAAGGAAGGGACCAGTGTGTAGCTAGAGTCTATATTTACTTGGTAGAAATCACAAGGAGGTAGGCTGCGTGTTCACTGGAAACGGGGAATTTATGGCACAAGACTTGCTTTTCCATATTGAATGCTCCATTCTTGCTGCCTTGAAGCTACTTAAATAAGAGTGTTTTGGACGGGTCCCTTGTCTCTATAGGCAGTGTACTGGGAAGGGAAAGAGTTTTCTCTGAATCAACAGGGTGCTTTCATAGCCTGCGTGGGAGATCCTCCTGAGAGGCTCTAGAGCTAAAAGGAAACTTGACGTGAGTCCTTTCGTCAAGGTAAAGCCTTGAATAGCCTGGCGAAGCGGAAGTTTGGAGCAGAGTCCTTGAAGCATTACCTTTAGGTTTGTTTTCTTTTAAGGTTAGGAAGCTTTCAGGACACCGAGGATCTCGCGTGGCCTCCCTATTCCCTGCAAGAACACCTAGTACCGGCAGACTCCACTAGGCTGCTAAGAAACATCCAGGCCCGGAAACCTTTCCCAGTCACTCTGTGTATGCTGAGTGTAGGGCAACACACTGCACTCTTCCTGGGAGACCTAGGTTTCCTCCGCACTCCAACAGCTCCAGGAAATCTGTTCTCTTACATCCTACAGGTCATGACAATCTGCCTCATTGCCCTAAGCTGAGCGGCACTGAGAAACCAAAACTGCTTAGCATTCCTTCTACAAAGTCATACCTTAAGACGCCATACTTACAGGAGAAAGTCGGCTTGCGTTCCTGCTGGTACCAAAGCACAGTTCTTCCTCCTACACTGCAGGGTTTTCGAAGAGGCTAAGCCCCGATAGCGTACCTAGAGCGCTCCTTTGGGGAAGCCGTTGGCCACACGCAGAACTCCGTGCCAAACCAACTTTATTAAGGAAGGGACCAGTGTGTAGCTAGAGTGTATATTTACTTGGTAGAAATCACAAGGAGGTAGGCAGCGTGTTTGCTGGAAACGGCCACCTGATGGCACAAGCCTTGCTTTCCCATTTTGAATGCACCATTCATGCTGCCTTGGAGCTACCTAAATAACAGTTTTAGGACGGATGTCTAGTCGCAGTAGGCAGGGCTCTGGGAAGGGAACGAGTGTTCTCTAGATCAACAGGGTGCTTTCATAGCCTGGGTGGGAGCTCCTCCTGAGACGCTCTAGAGCTAAAAGGAAATTGACGGGAGTCCTTTCCTCAAGGTAAAGCCTTGAATAGCCTGCCGAAGCGGAAGCTTGGAGCAGAGTCCTTGAGGCTTAAATTTAGGTCTGCTTTCTTTTAACGTTAGTAAGCTTTTCAGGGCACCAGGACCTCGCGTGGGCACCCTATTCCCTGCTAGAACACCAAGTTCCGGCAGGCTCCCCTGGCCTGCTAAGAAACATCCAGGCCCGGAAATCTTTCCCAGTCACTCTGTGTATGCTGAGTGTAGGGCAACACACTGCACTCTTCCTTGGGAGACCTAGGTTTCCTCAGCACTCCAAAGGCTCCAGGAAATCTCTTCTCTTACAACCTACATGTCATGCAAATCTGCCTCCTTGCCCTAGGCTGAGCGGCACTGAGAAACCAAAACTGCTTCGCATTCCTTCTAGAGGGTCATACCTTAAGACCCCAAATTTACAGGAGAAAGTCGGCTTGCGTTCCTGCTGTAACCAAAGCCCAGTTCTTCCTCTTACAGTGCAGGGTTTTAGAAGAAGCTAAGCCCCGATAGCGAACCTAGATCGCTCCTTGGTGGAGGCCGTTGGCTAGACGCAGAACTCCCTGCCAAACCAACTTTATTCAAGGAAGGGACCAGTGTGTAGCTAGAGTGTATATTTACTTGGTAGAAATCACAAGGAGGTAGGCTGCGTGTTCACTGGAAACGGGGAATTTATGGCACAAGACTTGCTTTTCCATATTGAATGCTCCATTCTTGCTGCCTTGAAGCTACTTAAATAAGAGTGTTTTGGACGGGTCCCTTGTCTCTATAGGCAGTGTACTGGGAAGGGAAAGTGTTTTCTCTGAATCAACAGGGTGCTTTCATAGCCTGCGTGGGAGATCCTCCTGAGAGGCTCTAGAGCTAAAAGGAAACTTGACGTGAGTCCTTTCGTCAAGGTAAAGCCTTGAATAGCCTGACGAAGCGGAAGTTTGGAGCAGAGTCCTTGAAGCATTACCTTTAGGTTTGTTTTCTTTTAAGGTTAGGAAGCTTTCAGGACACCGAGGATCTCGCGTGGCCTCCCTATTCCCTGCAAGAACACCTAGTACCGGCAGACTCCACTAGGCTGCTAAGAAACATCCAGGCCCGGAAACCTTTCCCAGTCACTCTGTGTATGCTGAGTGTAGGGCAACACACTGCACTCTTCCTGGGAGACCTAGGTTTCCTCCGCACTCCAACAGCTCCAGGAAATCTGTTCTCTTACATCCTACAGGTCATGCCAATCTGCCTCATTGCCCTAAGCTGAGCGGCACTGAGAAACCAAAACTGCTTAGCATTCCTTCTACAAAGTCATACCTTAAGACGCCATACTTACAGGAGAAAGTCGGCTTGCGTTCCTGCTGGTACCAAAGCACAGTTCTTCCTCCTACACTGCAGGGTTTTCGAAGAGGCTAAGCCCCGATAGCGTACCTAGAGCGCTCCTTTGGGGAAGCCGTTGGCCACACGCAGAACTCCGTGCCAAACCAACTTTATTAAGGAAGGGACCAGTGTGTAGCTAGAGTGTATATTTACTTGGTAGAAATCACAAGGAGGTAGGCAGCGTGTTCGCTGGAAACGGCCACCTGATTGCACAAGCCTTGCTTTCCCATTTTGAATGCACCATTCATGCTGCCTTGGAGCTACCTAAATAACAGTTTTAGGACGGGTGTCTAGTCGCAGTAGGCAGGGCTCTGGGAAGGGAACGAGTGTTCTCTAGATCAACAGGGTGCTTTCATAGCCTGGGTGGGAGCTCCTCCTGAGACGCTCTAGAGCTAAAAGGAAATTGACGGGAGTCCTTTCCTCAAGGTAAAGCCTTGAATAGCCTGCCGAAGCGGAAGCTTGGAGCAGAGTCCTTGAGGCTTAAATTTAGGTCTGCTTTCTTATAACGTTAGTAAGCTTTTCAGGGCACCAGGACCTCGCGTGGGCACCCTATTCCCTGCTAGAACACCAAGTTCCGGCAGGCTCCCCTGGCCTGCTAAGAAACATCCAGGCCCGGAAACCTTTCCCAGTCACTCTGTGTATGCTGAGTGTAGGGCAACACACTGCACTCTTCCTTGGGAGACCTAGGTTTCCTCAGCACTCCAAAGGCTCCAGGAAATCTCTTCTCTTACAACCTACATGTCATGCAAATCTGCCTCCTTGCCCTAGGCTGAGCGGCACTGAGAAACCAAAACTGCTTCGCATTCCTTCTAGAGGGTCATACCTTAAGACCCCAAATTTACAGGAGAAAGTCGGCTTGCGTTCCTGCTGTAACCAAAGCCCAGTTCTTCCTCTTACAGTGCAGGGTTTTAGAAGAAGGTAAGCCCCGATAGCGAACCTAGATCGCTCCTTGGTGGAGGCCGTTGGCTAGACGCAGAACTCCCTGCCAAACCAACTTTATTCAAGGAAGGGACCAGTGTGTAACTAGAGTGTATATTTACTTGGTAGAAATCACAAGGAGGTAGGCTGCGTGTTCACTGGAAACGGGGAATTTATGGCACAAGACTTGCTTTTCCATATTGAATGCTCCATTCTTGCTGCCTTGAAGCTACTTAAATAAGAGTGTTTTGGATGGGTCCCTTGTCTCTATAGGCAGTGTACTGGGAAGGGAAAGAGTTTTCTCTAAATCAACAGGGTGCTTTCATAGCCTGCGTGGGAGATCCTCCTGAGAGGCTCTAGAGCTAAAAGGAAACTTGACGTGAGTCCTTTCGTCAAGGTAAAGCCTTGAATAGCCTGCCGAAGCGGAAGTTTGGAGCAGAGTCCTTGAAGCATTACCTTTAGGTTTGTTTTCTTTTAAGGTTAGTAAGCTTTCAGGACACCGAGGATCTCGCGTGGGCTCCCTATTCCCTGCAAGAACACCTAGTACCGGAAGGCTCCACTAGGCTGCTAAGAAACATCCAGGCCCGGAAACCTTTCCCAGTCACTCTGTGTATGCTGAGTGTAGGGCAACACACTGCACTCTTCCTTGGGAGACCTAGGTTTCCTCTGCACTCCAAAGGCTCCAGGAAATCTCTTCTCTTACATCCTACATGTCATGCAAATCTGCCTCATTGCCCTAGGCTGAGCGGCACTGAGAAACCAAAACTGCTTCGGATTCCTTCTAGAGGGTCATACGTTAAGACCCCATAATTACAGGAGAATGTCGGCTTGCGTTCCTGCTGTAACCAAAGCCCACTTCTTCCTCTTACAGTGCAGGGTTTTAGAAGAAGCTAAGCCCCGATAGCGAACCTAGATCGCTCCTTGGTGTAGGCCGTTGGCTAGACGCAGAACTCCGTGCCAAACTAACTTTATTAAGGAAGGGACCAGTGTGTAGCTAGAGTCTATATTTACTTGGTAGAAATCACAAGGAGGTAGGCTGCGTGTTCACTGGAAACGGGGAATTTATGGCACAAGACTTGCTTTTCCATATTGAATGCTCCATTCTTGCTGCCTTGAAGCTACTTAAATAAGAGTGTTTTGGACGGGTCCCTTGTCTCTATAGGCAGTGTACTGGGAAGGGAACGAGTGTTCTCTATATCAACAGGGTGCTTTCATAGCCTGGGTGGGAGCTCCTCCTGAGACGCTCTAGAGCTAAAAGGAAATTGACGGGAGTCCTTTCCTCAAGGTAAAGCCTTGAATAGCCTGCCGAAGCGGAAGCTTGGAGCAGAGTCCTTGAGGCTTAAATTTAGGTCTGCTTTCTTTTAACGTTAGTAAGCTTTTCAGGGCACCAGGACCTCGCGTGGGCACCCTATTCCCTGCTAGAACACCAAGTTACGGCAGGCTCCCCTGGCCTGCTAAGAAACATCCAGGCCCGGAAACCTTTCCCAGTCACTCTGTGTATGCTGAGTGTAGGGCAACACACTGCACTCTTCCTTGGGAGACCTAGGTTTCCTCAGCACTCCAAAGGCTCCAGGAAATCTCTTCTCTTACAACCTACATGTCATGCAAATCTGCCTCCTTGCCCTAGGCTGAGCGGCACTGAGAAACCAAAACTGCTTCGCATTCCTTCTAGAGGGTCATACCTTAAGACCCCAAATTTACAGGAGAAAGTCGGCTTGCGTTCCTGCTGTAACCAAAGCCCAGTTCTTCCTCTTACAGTGCAGGGTTTTAGAAGAAGCTAAGCCCCGATAGCGAACCTAGATCGCTCCTTGGTGGAGGCCGTTGGCTAGACGCAGAACTCCCTGCCAAACCAACTTTATTCAAGGAAGGGACCAGTGTGTAGCTAGAGTGTATATTTACTTGGTAGAAATCACAAGGAGGTAGGCAGTGTGTTCGCTGGAAACGGCCACCTGATGGCACAAGCCTTGCTTTCCCATTTTGAATGCACCATTCATGCTGCCTTGGAGCTACCTAAATAACAGTTTTAGGACGGGTGTCTAGTCGCAGTAGGCAGGGCTCTGGGAAGGGAACGAGTGATCTCTAGATCAACAGGGTGCTTTCATAGCCTGGGTGGGAGCTCCTCCTGAGACGCTCTAGAGCTAAAAGGAAATTGACGGGAGTCCTTTCCTCAAGGTAAAGCCTTGAATAGCCTGCCGAAGCGGAAGCTTGGAGCAGAGTCCTTGAGGCTGAAATTTAGGTCTGCTTTCTTTTAACGTTAGTAAGCTTTTCAGGGCACCAGGACCTCGCGTGGGCACCCTATTCCCTGCTAGAACACCAAGATCCGGCAGGCTCCCCTGGCCTGCTAAGAAACATCCAGGCCCGGAAACCTTTCCCAGTCACTCTGTGTATGCTGAGTGTAGGGCAACACACTGCACTCTTCCTTGGGAGACCTAGGTTTCCTCTGCACTCCAAAGGCTCCAGGAAATCTCTTCTCTTACATCCTACATGTCATGCAAATCTGCCTCCTTGCCCTAGGCTGAGCGGCACTGAGAAACCAAAACTGCTTCGGATTCCTTCTAGAGGGTCATACGTTAAGAACCCATAATTACAGGAGAATGTCGGCTTGCGTTCCTGCTGTAACCAAAGCCCAGTTCTTCCTCTTACAGTGCAGGGTTTTAGAAGAAGCTAAGCCCCGATAGCGAACCTAGATCGCTCCTTGGTGGAGGCCGTTGGCTAGACGCAGAACTCCCTGCCAAACCAACTTTATTCAAGGAAGGGCCCAGTGTGTAGCTGGAGTCTATATTTACTTGGTAGAAATCACAAGGAGGTAGGCTGCGTGTTCACTGGAAACGGGGAATTTATGGCACAAGACTTGCTTTTCCATATTGAATGCTCCATTCTTGCTGCCTTGAAGCTACTTAAATAAGAGTGTTTTGGACGGGTCCCTTGTCTCTATAGGCAGTGTACTGGGAAGGGAAAGAGTTTTCTCTATATCAACAGGGTGCTTTCATAGCCTGCGTGGGAGATCCTCCTGAGAGGCTCTAGAGCTAAAAGGAAACTTGACGTGAGTCCTTTCGTCAAGGTAAAGCCTTGAATAGCCTGGCGAAGCAGAAGTTTGGAGCAGAGTCCTTGAAGCATTACCTTTAGGTTTGTTTTCTTTTAAGGTTAGTAAGCTTTCAGGACACCGAGGATCTCGCGTGGCCTCCCTATTCCCTGCAAGAACACCTAGTACCGGCAGGCTCCACTAGGCTGCTAAGAAACATCCAGGCCCGGAAACCTTTCCCAGTCACTCTGTGTATGCTGAGTGTAGGGCAACACACTGCACTCTTCCTTGGGAGACCTAGGTTTCCTCCGCACTCCAACAGCTCCAGGAAATCTGTTCTCTTACATCCTACAGGTCATGCCAATCTGCCTCATTGCCCTAAGCTGAGCGGCACTGAGAAACCAAAACTGCTTAGCATTCCTTCTACAAAGTCATACCTTAAGACGCCATACTTACAGGAGAAAGTCGGCTTGCGTTCCTGCTGGTACCAAAGCACAGTTCTTCCTCCTACACTGCAGGGTTTTCGAAGAGGCTAAGCCCCGATAGCGTACCTAGAGCGCTCCTTTGGGGAAGCCGTTGGCCACACGCAGAACTCCGTGCCAAACCAACTTTATTAAGGAAGGGACCAGTGTGTAGCTAGAGTGTATATTTACTTGGTAGAAATCACAAGGAGGTAGGCAGCGTGTTCGCTGGAAACGGCCACCTGATGGCACAAGCCTTGCTTTCCCATTTTGAATGCACCATTCATGCTGCCTTGGAGCTACCTAAATAACAGTTTTAGGATGGGTGTCTAGTCGCAGTAGGCAGGGCTCTGGGAAGGGAACGAGTGTTCTCTAGATCAACAGGGTGCTTTCATAGCCTGCGTGGGAGATCCTCCTGAGACGCTCTAGAGCTAAAAGGAAATTGACGGGAGTCCTTTCCTCAAGGTAAAGCCTTGAATAGCCTGCCGAAGCGGAAGCTTGGAGCAGAGTCCTTGAGGCTGAAATTTAGGTCTGCTTTCTTTTAACGTTAGTAAGCTTTTCAGGGCACCAGGACCTCGCGTGGGCACCCTATTCCCTGCTAGAACACCAAGTTCCGGCAGGCTCCCCTGGCCTGCTAAGAAACATCCAGGCCCGGAAACCTTTCCCAGTCACTCTGTGTATGCTGAGTGTAGGGCAACACACTGCACTCTTCCTTGGGAGACCTAGGTTTCCTCAGCACTCCAAAGGCTCCAGGAAATCTCTTCTCTTACAACCTACATGTCATGCAAATCTGCCTCCTTGCCCTAGGCTGAGCGGCACTGAGAAACCAAAACTGCTTCGCATTCCTTCTAGAGGGTCATACCTTAAGACCCCAAATTTACAGGAGAAAGTCGGCTTGCGTTCCTGCTGTAACCAAAGCCCAGTTCTTCCTCTTACAGTGCAGGGTTTTAGAAGAAGCTAAGCCCCGATAGCGAACCTAGATCGCTCCTTGGTGGAGGCCGTTGGCTAGACGCAGAACTCCCTGCCAAACCAACTTTATTCAAGGAAGGGACCAGTGTGTAGCTAGAGTGTATATTTACTTGGTAGAAATCACAAGGAGGTAGGCTGCGTGTTCACTGGAAACGGGGAATTTATGGCACAAGACTTGCTTTTCCATATTGAATGCTCCATTCTTGCTGCCTTGAAGCTACTTAAATAAGAGTGTTTTGGATGGGTCCCTTGTCTCTATAGGCAGTGTACTGGGAAGGGAAAGAGTTTTCTCTAAATCAACAGGGTGCTTTCATAGCCTGCGTGGGAGATCCTCCTGAGAGGCTCTAGAGCTAAAAGGAAACTTGACGTGAGTCCTTTCGTCAAGGTAAAGCCTTGAATAGCCTGCCGAAGCGGAAGTTTGGAGCAGAGTCCTTGAAGCATTACCTTTAGGTTTGTTTTCTTTTAAGGTTAGTAAGCTTTCAGGACACCGAGGATCTCGCGTGGGCTCCCTATTCCCTGCAAGAACACCTAGTACCGGAAGGCTCCACTAGGCTGCTAAGAAACATCCAGGCCCGGAAACCTTTCCCAGTCACTCTGTGTATGCTGAGTGTAGGGCAACACACTGCACTCTTCCTTGGGAGACCTAGGTTTCCTCTGCACTCCAAAGGCTCCAGGAAATCTCTTCTCTTACATCCTACATGTCATGCAAATCTGCCTCCTTGCCCTAGGCTGAGCGGCACTGAGAAACCAAAACTGCTTCGGATTCCTTCTAGAGGGTCATACCTTAAGACCCCATAATTACAGGAGAATGTCGGCTTGCGTTCCTGCTGTAACCAAAGCCCAGTTCTTCCTCTTACAGTGCAGGGTTTTAGAAGAAGCTAAGCCCCGATAGCGAACCTAGATCACTCCTTGGTGGAGGCCGTTGGCTAGACGCAGAACTCCCTGCCAAACCAACTTTATTCAAGGAAGGGACCAGTGTGTAGCTAGAGTCTATATTTACTTGGTAGAAATCACAAGGAGGTAGGCTGCGTGTTCACTGGAAAAGGGGAATTTATGGCACAAGACTTGCTTTTCCATATTGAATGCTCCATTCTTGCTGCCTTGAAGCTACTTAAATAAGAGTGATTTCGACGGGTCCCTTGTCTCTATAGGCAGTGTACTGGGAAGGGAAAGAGTTTTCTCTG